>NC_092793.1:70667991-70967991 GCF_918797505.1 Bemisia tabaci | reverse complement strand
TTTCATTACAGAGACCACTGTAGAACACTTTACTGTAGGGATATTTCGAATGCCTCTAGTTTTCGCTCTCGACCGTAACTGATTCAAGGGCTAATGGCTTCGATGTTACTGATTTTAACAGCATTTTCTAGGAGCTGTAGAGCTGAAGTAAGTACATGGTGACCTCATCATTTTTTATATTCTTGTTTTAGGTATTTAAATTAAGCTCAAGACGTATTATAAGCTGATCAAGAAGAAAACTTGAAATCAAATTTCCATTAGCTGTGCATGGAGTCTGCATTTATTTACACATTTACACAAGCAAGCCTGAGCGGCTCCTTTAAATAAAATAATGTTTAAAGTGCAACATGGGTGACTTTCTACATGAAATAAGTGTAAGGTTGATATACTTGTACACGCCATTACATAAGTATTACATGTTATTTTACACATTACCTGGTGTGTAATAAAATTTACTGCCCTACATAGAGGTGTGTACTGGTATGTTAACCTTCCACTTATTTTTAAGGAAAAACCTTATGCTTCCACAACATCACAGTTCAAATTAGTTCATAAACATGCCTTAATAGAGGTCTGAACTCTCTTTCTACATTAGAGGCTCGGCCCCTCCACGCGGTGTCCCTGCAGTTCAAGTTTCAGGTCCTTCAATGTCTTGATTATTATCTCATCTCTGTCTGTCACATATAAATTTTTTATAATTTCTCATCTCTACATTAAGCAAAATGCTGTCAACCTGTTTTTTAAAATGATACATTGTATCTCCTCCTCATTAATCTTCCTCCGAGAAATATGGGTCTTGACCCTTTCTTTACCAGACTATATTCTGAAGGGGCATACCGCACAATATAGATTGTCGTGCAAATGAATTGGAGCGCAATCTGTCGCGAAACAGCTAAGGTTGTAGTTCAGATCCTCTCTAAGAAAAAGAAGAGGTACAAGTGTGTACACCTCTGAGTGAAGGTTGTTGAATCATAGAATTATAATTAACTTCTGTTGAGTAATGACGGAAATGTTGCAGGAAGGATACGGTTTTGCTGAACGCCAATGCTGTGTTTGAGGTAATGAAAGGGTTAAACCTTTTGTCTCTCCGAAGCTATTTTTATTCATCGCTGAACCACTTCCTGAAATGTTTGAATTAATCCATGTTTTTCTCTCAAAAATTAAAAAAAAACCCGTTTATTTTGGAAGAATGTCTTCTTCTTGATACTAAAATATATTATTAAATGGAGTTTAAGTATAATAAAGATTTATACCTCCGACCGACAATGTGAGGATCCAAAAATTTGAGCAATTTATACAAGCCCCACTCATGTTGGGTTGAATCATTGGAGACTCCACTTCTTTGAATGAGTCTTCGAACTTTGCCATATTTCTCTCGCAGTAGTTTCCATTTATTTTGTGCTTCTTTGACTGAAAGGAAAGAAAAGGACAGATTTACTTGCAGAAGCAACATTTCAAAGATAATTATTTTGGCTTTGGTACTAGGCAACAGGATCCACCACCTGAGGGATTTTACTGTTGATCTCTCCCATTCCAATTAAGCAATAATGAACATTGCCACCGAATAATTCATTACATAGGTAAAAAATCCAAACAGCTCTCTAGGATAGGTTCCATGCTGCTTATTTCTTTTGCACACTCGATAAACAGAGCGTATGCAGTGTTGTTATTCCTCAGTTAAGAGCGACATCCATTTGTTTAAAAGAAGTTGAGTTACTTGGAAAAAAAGTTATGCGGGATGGCGAAAATTTAGAGTTTTCTCATTCCCTCTAGAGGCCACAGTTCAAGTAAAAAGATTTTGGTGGAAGACCAACATTAAAAGAAAGAATAATGAAGTCAAGTGGTCTTTATTGGACAATAGTTATGTAGTCATTACATGGGCAGTTCAAGTCCCCTTAAACAAAAAGCCTACACTCACGAAATCCATCTTACAAAAAAAGCTCAATCTCTTAAGATTCCATCTTTATGTTTACATTTTAGGTGAGAGCGAAGTGCAATTACAAACCTAACACCCCCCCCCCCCCCTAACAGCTACGGTCACGTTTCAAGTAAAAAAGATACATTTTTTGCAGTTTTTGACATTATTATTATTGAAAAAAACCACAAAAAAACTGACTCTCCAAAACAGACTTAATTCCAAGGCCAATGATTAATGACTGCTTTGGACGAATTGCAAACTTCATGGTCCCAGGAGCAAGGAAACCAAAATGACAAGAGTTAAAATAGAGGAGTCGCAGTGTCACTGATGACCGAATTCTGCTTAGAGAGGGAAGAATTGTTACAAACCAACATACTTGAGATCCCGAGTTCAACTGCTATTTCTTGCCACGCGACATACTTTTTCATACCATTTTTGAAATCTGTTTTTGACTTGTCATATATGAAACTCCGCTCTTCTACCAGACGGATCAATTTTTCTACATCCATTACACTTTTTGGTTCATCGGACGTCATCAATCTAAAAAGAAAAATAAATGATACAATTTGAACAAATATCAAGGATGTTAAACATGTTGATGGTATAGTTAGAATAAGTGAGATTTTATAATTGTATCTTGCACAGATACTGTTCTCTCCTTATGTGATGATGAAATTCAACAGCACGAAAATTGCTAAAAATGAATTTCAACTGGAAATGTTGAAATAAGTGACAGTATACCACACCTAGCCTGATATTAGTGTGTGCTCAGGGATGTCAGAGAGTGAAAATCTTTAACCTGAGATCAGCTTCTCTTCCACCTCTGTGAAGACCTCTTGGTCAGTGGTCGGAGAGTCAGCGCTGCAACCACAATGCCACAGGAAGCCTTTTGAGACAGTAAACTTCATTTATAATTAGCAAGAGTATAAGAGCGGCTTAATAGCCTTGGTAGCGCTCCTTTCAATCTGTCTTGGTGACAAATATTATGGGTATAACCGCTTGCACATGACAGAGCAGAGATCTTGAGAAGTAGACTGAATTTTATAAATTTTCCTTCAACAAAAGCAAATCACTGTTAGGTTTGAAATATGATGAAGTCACATGTCCACGACTTGGAGCAGAAGAGTTTCAGCAACGTTTTTCCTGTTTTGAGTCACAAGAAAACTGCCCGCCGATCCCTAATAGTTAATACATACTTAGTTCATGATGATTGACATTCTGCAGCTGACATTAAATAGCTCACGACCAGATCTTAAAAATAACATAAAGAACTTCCCCTAAGCTTACTGAGAATCAGGATAATTTGACAATTTTAAATATTTCTACTCAGTTACAATACTTTCGCTCTGAGCTACTCAGCTCATTTGGGTTTAACTATCAGCTCTCACTATTTCTGACTTGAATTCGAAGAGAGGCATTCTTTTCAGGTGGCTCCACCAAGAGCGTGAGATCAAAGAGAACAAATGTAAATGCTTCTGTAGGAGGTAAAATTTGTTGCACTCTTTTGTGGTAAGTACGCAAAGTGGCATGAGAATGAGAGATAATTATTGCTTATACTTAAAGCAAGATAGTGCTTTTGAATGTTAGGTTAGAAATTTACGATCAAAGCAAAAGACGGAAGCGCTCCAGAAAGCAACTCAAGAGAATTCAAAGGTAGATTTAATTACATTAAAATTTACGAAAATATTCAATTTTACGTAACATGGAAAACCACTAAAGACGCGTGAAGATGCGGAAACGAACAGGAGCACTGAGAGCAGAGAAATTAGAGAAATTATCAGCACTGTACATCATGCTACAAGAACCTCATTGGATTCAAGTAAAAAACGTCAATCAGTAGTTAACGTGAAAGCTCTATGATTCTCATGATAAAGTAAAATTTTCAGCAGTAATTACCAAGTTCGTAATAAATCAAACCACGAAACAAATCCCTTCACTTGAAAAATGCAACATGCACTGCAATGCACTTCATTACTTCACTTATCACTTACGTCATGTGAAGAGGTAAAGCTTCACTCGAAGCTGTCACAAATCCATCAAAAATCATGAATAGATGAGCATGGACCGTCACCGATTGCTTGGTCTGCAGACATGTTTCCTTCATAAACCTTACATTCATGATTGCTCTCTGCAGACTTACTGGCTTTATTATCAGTTATTTCAGTTATTTATATACCCGCTTACCCGCTTCTTCCAATTTAAAGGTGCCGATTTCAGAAGCAAACCATGTGTCATTCAAGTTTTTGCAAACTACTCAATCATATTTTTGTACCGGTTTCCTTTTAAAATCATCAAAGTTTTTACTGTTTGAATTGTGCGCAATGGAGAACAATTTCACTCGACAGCTTTTTGGTGGTAACATCGTTCGTGCCTTCTCTCAATGTGTCGCTCAACACCTGCTGCTCTTACTGAACTACAACCTTGTAACGCACTTTAGTGTATTTTCTCCTTTGAAAGTCATTGAAGAAGTGTACAACAACATCTCATCACTGAAATTGGTATTTGCTTTATCAGAAGTAGTGTTGGTCGTGTTGATCTTCACGCTCATAAATTACCCCACTTTCGTTCAATCTCAAAAGTTCGACTCACGATTTCAACATTACCTCAGTTACTTTTCTGCCTCCAAAGCTGTCACTCTGCTACAGTATGGTATATGCGGTGTTCTCTTAGGTTTTGCTTACGCATCGTTTGGTCATGAAGATCATGAATCTTTATTTATCAACTGCAGCACTTCAATGCCAAGCAAATTTTGTATCAACGGGCAAAAATTATTTTTTGTACTGCTTGGAGGATGGGCCAGCATCTTGCTCTTTTTTCGTGACAATGCACTGAAGAGCAAAATTATAGTATTTCCTATTATTCATGAACTAACTGTTTTTAAAATCAAGAAAAACCTAATGCAAACGCTGCTTCTTAATTTCAAAACTGCCTGTTTGACTTCCGTATCCTTCATGTTCATGTACTATTTTACTCAAAAATATTTAATACATTTCTTACAGACATACTTGTTCCTTTCTATTGAAGCAGCCAATTTGAATGGTTTCTTCAAAGTTGGACAGTTATTAGCCCTCGTCATTTATTGTACTTTTGTCATTTCCTCCCACGAACTCTCCAAATTAATCTTCAATATCTTCTTCACTCGTCACATCAAGTTCCCCGTTGCAAAGTCTGATAGTATTTGCTTGAAGGAGGCGCTACAGATGTCAAAAGTACCGTTCCTACAACATCTTGCCTTCAATGACTTAGTGATATTATCTGAGAGAGACAAGGATCGCAGAAGCGTCCTGTTCTCCCTCAGCTTGCCTGGAGGTCATCCTCACCAATGGAGAGGTGTTTTCACTCCCGTTATAAACACTGTTGAATCTTTCTCTGATGAACTGAATAAGTTACTCTCAGATGTTGCAAGTCCATCAAAGAAAATGGAGTCTAAGAAGGAAGTCAAACTTCTTCCAACTGGCTTACAGATCCCCGTTGTTAGTCCTGTAAAAAGGAATTTTGAACTGAGCAGAACTTTTTCATCACCAAAATCCCCTAATATGAGAGATTTATCAGTTATTTATACAAACACTGAGCCTCTCACAGCGCCTATTCCAGCAAAAAATACAACATCAAAAGTTTCTATTTTTGACGCATGTAAAAAAGCTTTCAGTGAATTCCTTATTCACCTCAAAACACAGATTCAAGATCCAGCTATCTTAAATTATTTCTTAGTCAGTAATGCCGAATACAGGCTAATCTGCATTTTACAAAATGTTCAGCTTGTAAGTTGGTCTATTGATAGTCTGTCACTCTTGGCATGTGCATCTTTTGCAGAGGATAAATATGGTATTGTACAACAAGACTTATCCAGAATTATTGTAGCCATGTTAAAAGTAAAAAGCGTCATCGAAAAATTGCCCAAAAACAGTGCTCTTCACAAAGTATTTTTATCCTATGATAAATATGCACGATCAAACTTGAAGGCAACAGTGAAAAGAAGCCTGTACCGCCTTTCTTTGACTTTTGGAGAGTACATTTTTACATTATCCTTACCCCCTGATGCTGAACAACAGATGTCACACTTCTTAAACTTTGTGGAAAGTTAGTGTTCACACAAATCCTTCCGCTCAACTGAACTGTACACTTTTTAATCATAAGTTTGTGTCATTTTTCTTTTAACTGACAGGAGCTAGGCTAGTGGCTAAAATAAAAAAAAATTGTAAATTTTGTAATATTAAGGATTTAGTTGTAGAGAACATTTTCTTACTTTTTTACTCAGTCACTGACTTGCACACTACATTATATTTGTATATTTTCTCTTTTGTTCTTGAAGTGATTTACTTGTCTTTAGTTGCCAAAGTTCATCATTGGTGTAAAGTATTTTCTCTCATAATCCTATGTTATTTAAAAAGATTTGATGATCAAATTTTTAACTTGGAATTTTTGTACTTTATTCAAAAATAAATTAGAACACAATAAAAGCTTGTTCATTAAAAATATAATTTTCCATTATCCTCCCAAGAAGATCTAGAATCTAGAAGATTTTAACGCATGAATGTTACATTACAATGAAATTAAAATGTGCCAATGAATTCAGTTTTATCTACAGCCTAGTGTCAAAATGATAAATGATGTATTCTGCAGGCAGTAGATATTATGATGATTTGATGGACCAAACTGTAAAACATTTTGGTTATCACTCTTACGACTTAGAAACATTCCCTTTTTTCTCTTTAGACTAAAGAGGAATTGAGGCGGTGACTGCACTATCATCACATACTCATAAGTGCACTTTTAAGCATTACCTATGAACATACAGGTTGATGCTATAACTGCACAACAGGGTGTAAACAGGGTTTCAACATTTTTTGCGGATGATCCTCTCAAGAACATTTTGAAAGTACATATCACCCTCTGCTCTAATTCACTTTGAGAAGTACAACTACTATAAAAAAAAAAAGGTTTGGTCACATGGTAGCACCTATAAATGCAGCAGTGTCGGTGATTAAGATTATTTACATTCATCTCATTAATCCTTTGAAATTGCAGACTTAGAGAACATAACTTAGGAAAGTGATTCTGATGCGGAACTTGCACATAAGCATTACATTTTGCGCTAAGTTCACTATTATTTTATTTCATTCTCCGACCCACTCAAATTTTCGAAAATTAAATGGTTGGATGCAATAAAAGCACATTTCTTGCGGTCAAATTGGCTGTGAATTGCACCTAATCCAAGTATTTTATAAATTCTTGCATGGTCCCTCGCCTTCAGACAAAAAGGATTTAACGATGAAGGCCAAAAAATTCTGCTATATTAAGTGCCTTAATAAGGCAATGTAATATGTAATAAGAAATTAGAACTTCAAGTGCGTTTTTCTGAAAACAGTGTTTTCTCGTAGATGTGTGTCGTTACTGCATCCATCATCTCAATTACAAACTCTAAAACAAACTAAGAAATCCTCTACTCCTCAGTGTATTTGATTTAAATTTGATCTTATGAAATGAAATTGACTTTAAAATACATTTGAAGGCATTAGGATTACTTTGGAAACATTTATTTTTAGACAAAATATAAGTACAAAATTATACAATTTTTTTTATAACAACAGTTGCACTATAATCTTTGTTGCAACACAAGATACATTCTCAAATTGTAATTTACTTACATCCATATCCATCTAAGGCGTTAGGTATTGTTTTTCTCATGTCTTTACAAGATCTACTACCTACTACAGATCAACAAATATTTCAGTTCTGGGTCTTATGCATAATGTGGGTAAAAAAGTCCACTTTTTTGAAAAGTAAAAAATTTTAAAAGAAAAAAATTTAATCACAATTCCTCAAAAAAAGGAAAAAATATAGTGTATCATAATCATAATATGTATATGATGGCATATGATGCCGTATCTCTCAGAGAAAGATTCAAGAGCAAACTTGCAAAGAAAAATAATGGGAGGACTCCGAAGAACTCATAGTGTCCACTTATGATTTCAATGAAATTTTGAGGGTCAATACTGCGTGGGGAACTATTAAGGTTAAGTTTGTTTTCAATGACCTTACGAAAGTAATGTCGAATTAGTAAAATTTTGGAGAAATGCTTGGATCCACTAAAACGCAATCTAAATGTTGAAATTTTTACTCTCAACCTTAAAATTCAGATTGATGCATTCTGCATACCTATTTCTTTCTATATTTGGACTACATTTTGCAATTTGGACCTATAAACTCCGACTCATATGAAAAAACACTTATGTGCATGGGGAAACTTACGGCATGTACGTTGCTTTTAAACCGGACTGGAATTTATAGTTCCTGATTGCAAAATTTAGTCCATTTGTGGATCATGCAAATGATGATCGCAGAAAAAAGCTTCTTGCCCTGAGTTCTTCAATTTTGTATTTTACAATTTCAAAGAACGCGCGTTCTAAATTCCTTGTGCAAGGCATTTTCTTGCTTAACACCCATAAAAAGTTAGTAGATGCACAGATGCAGGGAAAGCTTTGGGCTGTTGACAATTCAATTTATAGTCCCTCATTGAGAATGTCAAAATTGAGCCCAGTCATGCATTTATTTTTAAATTATCAAACTTATACATCTTACGGTGGCTCTTGTAGTATCCTTTGGTGAGATAAAACTTTCCTCTTCTTTATAGTTCTCTATCCTCAAAATTCCGTGGTACTTAATTGAATGTGGACAAGAGGGATTGTCTTGTTGTTATATGAAAGAAAAAGCTACTTCTCTTGAGAATGTTGATCGTTATTCGATTCCTGTTTCATGGTTTGAACTGTTGATAAACTAATTATGGCTCGAGCTTGCTGTTGAGAAAGTTCAACATGCATACAGCTTGAGTTTAGGGTATAGTTTTACAGCTTCATGGTCAAATTTAGAAATTAGGTTTTGCAACTTGCAGTCGACCGTAGACAACAAAATTCAGGCCCTGAGCATTCCATTAAATGGGTGTCAAAGAATTAATACAATGCTCAGCAGAATGATTTCCATTAATGGCAACACATGGTTTTTGCTGCTAACAATATTTCTATTAGGCATAATACTAAAACACAGTGAGTAGTAGGCCTTTTAAGTGAAACTGGAGCCAAGTGTAGATACAGGTGACTTGGACCTCCCATTTTTGATTATGAGAAATACAGCAGAGCTGCACTAAGGAAGCTGCCAATTACTTGGTGTGAAATGCCACTGATTTAGTACTATTCAGTAAGCAAAAACTCTGGAGATTGATTCTTGCGTCAAGTAAATTTTTTTTTTTTTTTTTTTTTTTTTTTTTTTTTTTTTTAAATCGCAGCTAGATAATCCTATTACACTTACAGGATAAATTTAAGATCTGATCATGAATAGATCAGCACTTTATACCTAAGCAATTTGCGGTCTTACATTAGTGCCTTTAAGCTATATACCCATATTCTTCTTGCTCAAAAACTGAAGGGCCAAGTCTTAAGCGTTCATAATTGTAACTGGAGGTGCTCTGTTAATATCTCCTCACTTGTTTTTGAGATGATCAACAATACAAAGACAGTACATGAATTTATCGCTTAAACTGGTCCAACTGGATTGCTGCTCTCTCAGGAGAGGTTCCAAATATTCTCTTAGGGACTTTTCCGTGGGGATGAGGTCTCCATGCTTTTTTATAAAAACTCCTAAATACGTTTGAGCGATTTCAAAATCAGTTCGACTTTTGAACATGTAATTAATGAGTAGTAAAAATTGAAGCATTAACCTGATAGAACCACCACCCTCTGGTGCTAAATTACTGATTTCCAGGTCTACTGCTGAAGGACTATAACTTTTTAATTTCTCTACTGCTGGTTGAAAATCTTCTGAATCCTCAGACTCCACTAGGAGTTTACCAAAAACAGTGGAATTTTTTTGCCATGGGCCTAACCTTTCGGCTTTCGGCAAATTCCTATAGTCACTGAGATCAAATTGTAAATCTACCGTTGGTAAAGTTGGTAGGAAGAATGGAGCCTCTGCAGGAGCTTTTGGTGGTTCTTTGGGCTTATTTCGTTTCTTAATGATGTCTAGGTCTAATAAGTTTTGCCACCTTGAACTAGCTAAATCTGAGAGAGTTATTAGATGAGAAATTTGATCAGGAGACTGGTACTCATCATCTGGGGAGTTCTCTTCATCAAGAATATCAGGATCGATTACTCCCGGTACAGGTAGGCCAACAGTGGGAACAGCATCAATATTAAAAATAGGTCGTAAAGTGACATGAGAGAAGAGAGTGCGATTGGCCCACAAGAAAATACCAAGGAAATCTACATGCGTAGTTGCCAAATATTCTCCTGTGGGTGACATGGTTAAAGATGTACACGCTGCATCAACCTAGAATGAGAGAAAAATCAAAGAAAAAAAATTAGAGGGACAATTGTAATAAATAAGTATGCCAAGTCCGTCAGATTTACAAGGGTTCATCAAAAAGTAACCCTTATTAGAGTGTAACTCTTGATTGGTTAGGATTGAGGTTTGATATCAGTTGCAGGTAAAAGGAGAGGCAAAAATGCACGAAAACTCATTTGCAGTTTTGTTATATGCAATTCTTTTTAGGTTCAAAATATTTATGAGAAAGGGAAGAGAGCTCTTGCACTTCACCCAAAATTTTCTCAAAATTGAATTTTTTATATGCATGCATCTTCTAAGAGAGCGTTTAACATAAAGCACTGGCATGGTTGAATTTGAAGAACTAGCCACAACATGATCCTCAATAAATTAGAAAAAAGAATCAGATTTAAGTTTTAGGAAAGTGGATGATAAATGTAAATATTACGATTTCTTACTTGAAAACAATCAACCAGGTGACCTGAAGGAACATCCCAAACACAGATTTTTGTGTCCATTGCAGAGGAGATCAACCATCTTGAGTCTGGACTGAAGCAAGCATCTGTGATTTGACCATGATGCCCTGTGAATTTCCTCACAATTGTTCTGGATTCAACATCCAAAACAGACAGGGTAAAGTCCTCATGAGCAACTGCTAGAAGTGAATTTTCACCATGGCATCGGAAAAACATGACATTTTCCAGGTTTTTCAGTTGAGTGATTGGTTTAGAAGCTGTTAATGAAAAAATAATACCTAGATTATTAGGGGGATTAAGTTAAAAATGAAAAACCTGATATTTGTTTGGTATCAGGTTTCTCAAGCAAAAGCTCATGTTTTTAATACCAAAAAAAAAAAAAAAAAAAAAAAAAAAAAAACGGAGATCAAGCACTTTTAAACACTCATTTGCAAGTTCTACTTGAGCACTCCCAGAATTATACAGCAAAAACATTTATCTTTCCAGAATTAGGATGAGAAGTTGGTGTCCACACCGCGCACTTTTTGAAACAATGGATTCACAAACAATACCTTGAAAATAGTATTAAAAAAAAAAAAAAAAAAAAAATAGTAAAAAAAAATAAATAAATAAATAAGAAAAATGAGAAAAAAAATAAATATGAAACAACAAGGGAAAATTAAAGAGGGCCCTGTAGTGTACAAAAAACCCAAAGTTTGAAGCCAAACCTCAAAATAAAAAAATTGATACATCTCATGGATAATAATAAACATGATTAGGCTATAAGTTCAGCAAAAAATGAAAATGAAAGTATCACCAATTAAGCCATCACTATTAAACACCCGACTGTTGGGTTAAAAGTAAAACATGTGATAAATGGATGGCTATTTATTTGAATTTTAGCCTTACAGAACCTATAGAGGATACAAATTTTGAGTTATTTACTTACCTGAAGTTTTAAAATTCCAGAATTTGATAGTTCCATCACAACTCCCAGAGATGACGGTTTGATTTAACATATCGACAGCTACACCCGTAACAGCTCCTTGATGAGCTGGACTTCCATAGGTTAGTCGGTGAATACCAGACTGAATGTTAAATCTTTCTACTTGACCTTTGCTGTATCCAATGACCGCAAAATTTCCACAATGAGTGATGAATATACTTGTGGCTTTCACCGTCTTCTCATATTTCAGTGAATCAGGTAAAAGTTTCAGGTCACTCATTTTAAGTTTATCATAGGACCAAAGGGTCACAATTGGTAGACCTCGATGGATGGCTGCGACATCATCCCATTCTTTTTCACGAGTTGTTTCACTGGTAAATTGGACAATTGGAGGCATAATAAGCTCTTCCGCTTCGATTGATTTTTTCAATTTTTTTGATAGTTTACGATTGTAAGATGCTTTACCTAAGCTCTTATTAAAGGTCTGGTTGAAGATATGAAAAATCCTCAGTGTTGAATCAGAGCCTGCACTTATTATATTGTGTCCCAAATTGCCATGGAAACGGATAAAAGTAGGAGGACTGCTATGACCTTCTCGTATTCTTAGAAGGCGTGCACCACCATCAGGCATGTCAAAAATCCACAGTTTCAAAGTATTATCTGGGGACGATGTAACCATCAAAGGTTCATTTGGGAGGCACTTTACAGTTGCGACAGATCCACTGTGTGCTGATAAAAGTTGACCAGCTACTCTGCGTTCCTCAATGTTCCAAAATACTACATGACCGGCTAGTGAGCCAGTTGCCATAATGGGTGTGTCATCTGTTCGGAATGATATCGCTGTTACTAGACCCCAATCTTGAGTAAATTCAGTCAGTGACTCGTCAAACTTTAAATTATGTAATATTATTTTCCCATTGGCTAAACCAATAGCTATGACATCAACAGCCGGTGCTTGCTCCAATACAGTTATGCTCGACTTCCAGCCGGCGAATGTGTAGATTAGAGTTGATGTCTTGATATTCCACAACTGCATCTCACCTTGTTCACTCCCCAGCAAAATTTTATTCAGATATGTATCAGGGTGACAAAGGGCAGTTATTTGGAAGGAGGAATTGGAGAAAGTTAACTCTAGATAAATGTCACCTGAGGCTACATCCCAAACTTTCAAATTACTTTCTTCATCCACAGATATCAAGTGGTTGCCAAACGGTAATAGTAAATAAACCGGTTTACTATGCCCTTCATAGGTGTGGTGCAGCTCAGTGCCTCTTTTCCAAGCTCTGACTGTGCACCCATCTGCGGTAAAAATATTAAATTTGCTACCTGCAATACAAGTGATTTCTTCATCATGTTGACCACTGACGGTTAATAATGAAAAATGTGAGCATCCATAAGTGTGAAACGCTTTACCAACACAGGTTGAAATTAAGTGTTCTTTCCGTCTTTGGATGTAGCGTACTGTTGCAGGAATATGATTGGACACATAGCCAAGAGCTCTGTCTCTATTGAATATGCGAGACATCTTCCTCTTCAAATGGTATGCATGGCAGAAAAATGACGAAGTTTTACCAATGACTTATTTGGCTGACCTGAAAAATTTTAAAAGATGTAAAATTAGAAGAAGCAAGAGATGGTCTTAATTTTTTTCTTTTTGCAATTATTGAAAAGAAGATACAACTAAAGGATGAGCCATGCTGGGTGAGTGGCTAATATTTCAAAGTACGAACAGTTCCTTTCTTGTCTGTTAAGTTTTGAAGTGATTCTACTGGCTTCATATGAGGCTTCGGCCAAAACTGTAATATATGAAGAAATTCTAAATTTTTCAAGTCACTTCTTAAAAATTCCTAGCGGTCAAATCATTCAACAGTACTTATTTTGGGAATTAATATTTAAAAATTGATATTGCAAAGATGCCTAGTCTGGCGTAGCACTCCAGGTGGAAATGGCAAAAACAAAATGGGAAGAGGGGGAAACTAGAATATTTAATCAGGCTGTGCTTCTGGAGTTACACTGAACTATTTCCTGATTTAATTTATGTTCATTCACGTCTGGTGTGCTATAGAATGATAAGATCATAAGGGAGTTCTGAAATATTAAAATACTATTCAGAAATGATCAATTAGTGGTAAAAGATTGGAATCTGACATCCTGATTGGTGTGAACGTCTTTTGATGATAAGTTGGTTTTGTTGGTACAAGTTACCTAAAGGTAGCACCAAAAAAGTTGCGATAGGAGCAGGAACGGAAATGCAGCCTTGTAATCAAATTGACTATCAAATTGGTGTTATCAATTCCTTCTAAAGTAAATGAAAAACCTCAGCATGTTGTTGTAAAACATTGAACTTTCATAATTGGTGTTTGCTTGAATTCGGTACTTTCATTTGAATAGCAGCTTTTTCAATTGTCTGTCACCAAGCTACTGACAAAGGGAGTGAACTAAGTGTCATTCTCTGATTTCATTCATAATGAGTATGAAAGTTGGTTAGGGAATAGTAGGAACATTATATTCCTTTACAGCTGCCAATGGCCACTCCTTATAGATATCAATTTTTTACCCAAGTTGCTTGCCTCTCATAAATGCTATCTCGTCACCTTCCAGGCAAAGTATCACAAGCGCCATGCGACGTTTAAAAATTTCTGCCGCCATTATATTTTTTTACAGAGAAATTGTTCAACGAACCTGTCCGAAAATTACACCAAATTTTCTTTGTGCTGCCGATAAAATTTAGTGAAATTTTCGAACAGATTCAACCAACAATTTCTCAGTAAAAAAATAAAATGGTGGCGGAAATTTTTAAACGTCGCATGGCGCTTGTGAAACTTTGCCTGGAAGGTGACGATCTGGCAAAGCACCTTACCGGTTCCCAGTCAAGCTGAGAACATCCACTGCCAGTGGGAGTTACCAACCGTCCTCAGAGGCACAACTCTTTTGGGTCAAAAAGTCGGTAAGCTCAGAAGTGGACAGTCATCGACTACTGAGGAAAAATGTGATTGCCCTAATTTTCCTCACTCTACCTGTGATTGACTGAACTATGTATTGAAAGCAACATGGTTATCTTCTAATGTAATCCGATTTACTTTCATTTTCCCAGATGTAGCAGTTTCCGAGTTGAAAATATTTCTTGCCACTAAGCACAGAAGGCATAGTCTTGTCTTGACCTGCAACGTCAAAACTGCTGAGATTCTTTACATGATAAACCTTTCAACAGTTTGACCACACCAAAAAACTGGGATAACGAATCATCTTCAGAGACGTTTAGTAATTAAGTCCCTCAGCAGCAAGGTAGCATACTTTCATTACCGTACCATTTGGCATGGATTTGTAGAGTCTTAGTTTTAGTAGGGCTACAGAGGGAAGGATAGGACATATCCAGCACAACCTATCTGTGTTCATGCTCAGACTGAATTCCAAAGCAACAATAGTGGATGATCGGAGAAAAATGCATTCCCTTGCTTGGATGTAGGTGAAAGTAAAAACTTACCAGAGTTGGTGGTGCGGATAGCAGGAGAAGGTACTTCATTAAAAACATGAAATGTCACCAAAAATGCTAGGATAAATAATTATTGATAAACATAATATAATAATGAATTTGACATGAGAGAAACACGTGTAGTCCTGGCAAGGAGCGATCAACATAACCTTACAAAACATGTCAACAATGATGGAAGATGATTTCGGGCTGTCATCTGCCATCAATATTGACGTTTTTTGATGTTCATCGGAAGCCCACCCCTCCCTCCCTCGACCACAATTCACCACATTCACTACTGATAACCAGATAGTGCGTTCAAACTTCAAATTGTCTTTTTGAATTCTAAGTGAATAGTTGATTTTGTAGTTTGTAGTACTGATTTTATCCTTCACATTTAGTTGTATAATTTCCTATCCAAGTTCTTTTCATCTGGTCAAATTTTGTAACTCGAAATCAAATTCACTATCGTGGAGCCATCATTTTAAGTGTAATCGAAACATCAGCCCTCACCAAGAAAATTTCCCGACGGACGACTACCATCCAATGATTCCAGTAACTGTTTCAACAAATATCAGTCTGTGACAGGGCTCCAGTTTGCCCGTCATCAGTGATTAACTCTGCTCTCATGCCTACTACCTGTGTCGCTGTCCAATGTACGCACAACGGTCGAAACTGCAAGTTAAAAAAATTCCCTACCGAAGAGTCCAGAGCAAAATTATGGGACCACCTCCTTAGGAGAGCTAATTTTACTAGGAAAGATTTTCATCGCATATGTGCGGTTAGTATAGTATTATTTATCTTAAGTTAAGGTGATTAGTCGAGCTCATATGACATGGTTGAACTGACAAGCAATATATCGCATCAATAAGGTCTTAAATCTTGGCATATTTTTAATTTTTAGCCAAGGAAGGGACTATAAGCCCTGTGCATGAGCTTAAAGACTCATTCAAAACCAAAACATGGGGAAAATTCTGAGAAAAGCAGAATAGTGTTAGGGATAAACCTCGCATTCGATACCGAAATCGATAGCTGTATCGAATGCGAGGTTTTTTTCCTAATAGGAAAACGATTGAGTCAGTATGAAGTTAGCTCAGTCAGTTTGAATTATACCTCATATTAATAGGAATTTAAAATACTCTCTTAGAACAAGCAGTCAAAATTGTTGTGTTTGCTCCAAATGAGGGGCTTGGAGGACAAGGCGCTAAAGTGTAGTTTTTAAAAAAATTGAGATATTAATGATTTAAAGTAAAACTAGCTTTAGTGCATACTCCGTGAAAAATTTGCTCCTGAATTTCAGTTTTTAAGCATCAAAAAGTCAGTTTAAACTCTCTTTCCGCCATAAGGATCCATGTAATCTTGAAACTTCAAACACGAATTTTCCGAGTTAGCAAAAACTGCATTTATGCACTTTGTCCTCCAAGCCCCTCAAACAGAATTTTGCCTTCTAATTAGACAGTTTTTTCCAGCCTCCTTGTCTGCGCCAAGCTTGCTGTCAATATCTTGAAATGAAATGATAAGCAAGGAAGATAGTATTCTAAATTGTCTTTTTTCTTTTACAGTGCCACTTTGACAAAAATCAGTTTGATAAATTAAATGGCAGATTAAAGAAGACTGCTATTCCTACAATTTTTCCCACTCATAAGATAACAGCCTTCACAGAAGGTGATGGTCCAGATTCTTTTGTAAGTACATGAATGCTAATTATTCATATTCCCATCTGTTCATCGTTCTTTAAACAATTTTTTTAAAAATAAAAAGTCCCTGAACGTGTTGGAATCAAATATTCAATCCATCCCTACAAAAATACTAACTGAATGTCCAAATAGACTAAGTATGGTAGGAATGAAAGTTCTTTCATGTTTCCCATTCTTTCTAATAATTGAATTTTTTTTATTATATTTGACCTTACTGTTTTCATTACTTTTCCCTTAGTTAGCGTAGAAATGCAGGAAGTTCTTGGACTTCCCATTTGAAAAACTTTTTTTTATAAAAAATTTAAAATTGACCTTTCTAAGTCAAATGACCTCTCTATGGCTCTGAATGCAGAAGTTGTTGCTATTTTGCAATAGAAACAAGATTATACCGTCTTCTCATTTTAAAAACCCATTTTTAAGCTTTGCCATTTTCGCCTCCAGCCGATCACAACCTGCCCGGTCAATTTGTCAAGAAGTTGTTGCACCCTTGGAAGTAAATGTATCTTTTCCCAAATTGTGTCATCATACAAGTATTTTTTGTAGTGGAGTCTTGTAAAATGAAGATACCCTCAGGTGGAAACTCAAATTGTTCAGTACAAAGAAAAAGCTCATTCGGGGTAAAAAAGGGAGTTGCGTTTTGGGCCTTTTCCGGCCCCACCTGGATTTTGCTAAATGTTTCATATTTTCAAAGTACTAGTTTTAGGTAGACTCTGTGCCAAATATTAGACCGAACGGAGCCCATGCAAGGGCGCAGCAGCGCCTCAAACCCAAAATCCTGGAATCGAAAAACAATTATTTTCGTCGACTTTTTCGACTGTTATCACTCTTCCAGCACATGATTCTTATGTATTTTTTTGCGTACTTTTCGTTTCTGGCCTTTTTAAAGGCCTCCGATAAATTTTAAGGGGCCTTATGGCCCATTGTTGCCATTTTTGGCCCATTTTTAGGGGTTTTTTCCATTTAACACATTCAAAACTCAACTTAATCCAAAAACTGTGTACATTTTTGAAAAGTACGTAAAAAAATGAATAAAAAATGTTCAGTAAAATTTTTTCCTATGTTGCCAAATTTCCGAGAAAATTGGTCCCAAAGTGTCGAAAACGGCAAAAAATCGATAAATCGCCGCGTCTAAGGTTCAAGAAAGTGGAGTACATTTTTCATACTGTACCAGATAACAGCTCTTATCCATCCATACAACATACTAAAATATCATAGTTGTACCTGGATTCCCACGATGTGAAAATTGACCGAGATGTCGATTTTAGCGGCCTTTTTATACTTGAAGGCAGCTCTTTTGAATGTTTTTCGACCTTAGTCACCCTCTATGGGTGTGTACTATATGTATTTTTCTACGTACTTTTCATATCTGGCCATAAAAATGGCTTCCTGTGAGTTTTAAAAGGCCTAACGGTCCATTGTTGCCAATTTTCACCAATTTTTAGGGGTTTTTTCAAGTTTACGTGTGTGAAACTTAATTTAATCTAGAAACCGTGTACAATTTCGGAAAGAACGTAAAAAAATACATAGAAATGTGATTTGTACCTTTTCCCTACGTTGCCAAATTTTCGAGAAAAATCGTCCTGAAGCGTCAAAAATGCCAAAAATTGGATTAATCATCACGTCGGAGGTTCCAGGAAGTGAATTATGACATTCATGTGGATCGTGGGACACTTTCTCCACGCATTTTCTGTTCTTCGGTATATTTGGCCTGTAGCAAGCATCTTGAGAACCAAGGATTATCTCGAGGTTACAGGAATAAAGAGGTGAACTGGAGTGAAGGATAAAGTAAAAGCACCTTGAGGGCCCGTTTTGTCACGTTCATCTGCGCCATTACATGTTCCTTGAGATGCATTGCAATTTTCCATTTTCGATACGTTATTTGTAGTGAAAAAAAACTTGAAATTCACTTCCTGGAACCTCCGACGTGATGATTAATCCAATTTTTGGCATTTTTGACGCTTCAGGACGATTTTTCTCGAAAATTTGGCAACGTAGGGAAAAGGTACAAATCACATTTCTATGTATTTTTTTACGTTCTTTCCGAAATTGTACACGGTTTCTAGATTAAATTAAGTTTCACACACGTAAACTTGAAAAAACCCCTAAAAATTGGTGAAAATTGGCAACAATGGACCGTTAGGCCTTTTAAAACTCACAGGAAGCCATTTTTATGGCCAGATATGAAAAGTACGTAGAAAAATACATATAGTACACACCCATAGAGGGTGACTAAGGTCGAAAAACATTCAAAAGAGCTGCCTTCAAGTATAAAAAGGCCGCTAAAATCGACATCTCGGTCAATTTTCACATCGTGGGAATCCAGGTACAACTATGATATTTTAGTATGTTGTATGGATGGATAAGAGCTGTTATCTGGTACAGTATGAAAAATGTACTCCACTTTCTTGAACCTTAGACGCGGCGATTTATCGATTTTTTGCCGTTTTCGACACTTTGGGACCAATTTTCTCGGAAATTTGGCAACATAGGAAAAAATTTTACTGAACATTTTTTATTCATTTTTTTACGTACTTTTCAAAAATGTACACAGTTTTTGGATTAAGTTGAGTTTTGAATGTGTTAAATGGAAAAAACCCCTAAAAATGGGCCAAAAATGGCAACAATGGGCCATAAGGCCCCTTAAAATTTATCGGAGGCCTTTAAAAAGGCCAGAAACGAAAAGTACGCAAAAAAATACATAAGAATCATGTGCTGGAAGAGTGATAACAGTCGAAAAAGTCGACGAAAATAATTGTTTTTCGATTCCAGGATTTTGGGTTTGAGGCGCTGCTGCGCCCTTGCATGGGCTCCGTTCGGTCTAATATTTGGCACAGAGTCTACCTAAAACTAGTACTTTGAAAATATGAAACATTTAGCAAAATCCAGGTGGGGCCGGAAAAGGCCCAAAACGCAACTCCTCCTTTTGATTCTCGTCTTTCGATTCCAAACAATTCCTATTACTATCATGAAAATAGGGTCAGAGTTTCAAGCCGTAAATCAGATCATTCATGAGGTCATGAGTGTTAAAACTGAATCATTTCAAGGAGTGATAACAGTGCAGCACGAAACTTTCGGAGCATTTTTCTTAAGCATCTATCGATCCAAATAACAATGACAACCGAGTATATATCTTTAAATATTTTGTTTTTCTTTCAGGAATACAATTATGAAGACATCATCCCAGTTCCACCACCTGCCATAGCAAAATCTTTTAATATAAGTGGAAATATATCAATAAAACCACAATTAAAATTTATACTTCCTAAGAGTGTTGAGACTCCTCAAAACTTACTATCAAACACCTCACCTCTTGGATCAACTTTTTCACTGGATGGAGTCAAGTTCATTTCGTCTCCTGTGTTAGGAGACATTGAATGTCTCACTGAAATTGAAATCCCTCAACCCATTGATCAGGATCTGTGTGTACCAAAACCAACCTTCATATTACCTAAACCAGACTCTGAGCAACTGTCTGCATTATCAGCAACAACTGAAGAGTCAGATGCTTCTTATGTGATAAACCCATGCAAAGAATCAGATTCTTCTCAGTCTGAAAACGTAAGTTCTTAATTTCTTTCATTCACTAATTACCTAATCTAATTCTCGTGTTCATCATCTTAAAATTCATTTTGTTAATTGGACCACTAGACAAGGAAACATGTATCAGAATGCTTCAATTCGCATCATGTCTAGTGGTCCATTAAATTTAATTTACACAATTTTAATTGGCCTCTATTTTGAAATGAGAAACGGAGAAAAACCTGCAAATCTTGCTTGCTTTTATATTTCCTTATACTGTTTTAACAAATTCAGCACAAAGAAGGGATCCTATTTGAAAAAGTAAATAAGAGCACCTTGTTTTCTCTCACAGAGACCCCCAAAATCTACACTTACAGGGAAAGCACAAAGGACAAATGAGGGGCTTGGAGGAAAAGGTGTACAAGTGCAGTTTTTGAACAAATTGAGATATGATTTCAAGTAAAACTAGTCTTACTGCATACTCTGTGAAAAATTCGCCCCCAAATACCAATTTTTAAGCATCAAAAAGTCAGTTTAAACTTTCTTTCCGCCATAAGGATCCAGATAATGGGTCTGTTGCAAACTTTTGCCAGAGCAAAACTCAGAGTTTTTTTTATCAGTAAATGTCTCAAAAATCATGATAAGCGCATTGGCAAATTTTGAAATGCATTCTTAACTTCACAATCTGCGTAAGAAATTTGCGTACTTTTGAGCCTCCCGCTTCAGAAAGGATACTACGGCACAGGTGAGCATTTTGTTAGAGGTGTCGTTCTATCCAACCCCTGTGTACCAGGATACTACACAATATTCAACATGGCCGACTCCATTCTGCCAAAACATATGTGCCTGGACAAAATTCTAATCATTTTTTAACAACCCAGAGTGTTTACATTCACGATTTCTTCGTGTTGATGAAGGCCCGCTTTGGTTGACCTTGTGCTCCCGATTGCGATTTGCGTGCGGAAGTGTCGGCTATGTTGGGTATTGCCATTGCGGAAGGGTTGAAAGGGAAAAACTCCTCTAACAAAATGTTCACCTGCACCATAGTATCGTTTTTGAAGCGGGAAGTTCAAATATATGCAAATTTCTTCGGCAAATTGTGAAGTGAGGAGTGCATTTCAAACTTTTTCAATGCGCTCATCGTGATTTTTGAGACATTCAATGATAGAAACAACTCTTATTTTTGCTCTAGCAAAAGTTTGCAACAGGCTCATTTCAAAATTTCAAACACGTATTTCTCGAAATAGCAAAAACTGCACTTATGCACCTTGTCCTCCAAGCCCCTCATGTGTAATTTTAGATCGTTTAGCAAGTACATTTAAACTCGGCATTTAAAAAAAAAAAAAAACAAAAAACAAAAAACTTGGACAAAAAGTTTGTCAAAACTTGAGGGCGTCCGCGTTTGAAATCAGCTTTGCTCTCTTCGTTTCTTATATTCCATTTTCATCAATTTTATTTTAAACAGATCAGAAGCTGTTAAAATTCCAGCAGTGCTTCATCATAATCTCTTTGGGTTTTGAATTTTTTTCCAGCACCCGAGGAGTGAGAGCAATGAAACCAGGTCTGATGAGATCGAAGCCCTCAGGAAAGAAAAAGATAATCTCAGAAGAGAGCTGTATCGCTTGAGGAAGAAGATGACCGAATATACAAAAATGTTGCACAACTTCAGTGATGATGAACGAGCCTGCCTAAGCGGAAAGAAAGTTAGACAATGGTCTGAAGAAACTTACAATAAATGTTTGGAAATAAGGTTAGCTGTTGGCAAAAAAGGATATGACTTTCTACTGAAAAAAGGTTATCCACTAGTTTCCTATGCCTCCTTGTGTAGATTTATTCAAAAACTAGCTGAGAAAAAGGAACTTTCTCAAAGTGTTGCTGCTGATCTAGCAGAAGAAACCTCCTCAATACCGAACTCACCTAGTTCCTCATCTCCGGATGATGATAGTGATGAATATGAAGAAATTATCATGTAGCATGCATATCTTGCCACCAATTTCTATTTTTTGTGGAAGTTTTTCATCACCGACTGGTGTTTAATATGAACAGTATTAGCGGTCATACACTTCATTGCAAATTAAGTGTGATTTAGTGCAGCAAAATACCCAGAATACTGTCTATTCTGATTATTACTGTGGTAATGCCCTGCTTTCTAAAGTGACCTCTGCTACTAAACTCTATTGGTTCACTTGTACACTTCTGCCGTGTCGTAGTACTCGTAGTTGTTAACAGTTACACAAGTTGTCACTCTTCATTCGCCTAACTCATCACTTACATTTTTTACCATCATTGTTAAAAACCAGACGAGAATCTCATGAGACTCATTTGAGTAATCTTATTACCCGGAAACTTTTAAAGACTATTCATGTGATGGAATTACCTTAATCATGACCTCCAGAAATATTGGTTCAGTTCTCATTTTCAGTCGAGAAACTACCTACCCATTCTATGAGAAAGTTTTATCAAAGAAAATTAGAGGAAATCAACTGAAATTTTGACGAAATGAAATTGAGCATTCTTAAAAAATTGATCGAAAATCTTACGAAGACATCTTAGTTATAGTTGGCACTTGTGTAAATGAAAATATAGAAAAAGTGATGTGTTTTTACTTTTTAACACACATCTGTCTCTCAGTGAATAATCCAAACGGACTACTTTGGAGTAGTTTCATTCTTCAATGTCTAAACAATGAATAAATTTGTTGTTTTGAGAGATAATGTGAAATGATGCAACTATTTCTTTTTATTTATTGAGATAGCTTTCATCAGTCCAAGTGTGAAAAATTAGGGTGGCGAAGTAGCGCCTTAGTTTACGTCCTTTTTCAAAGACTGATTAAGATATATATTATTCACTCAGATAAAAGAGAGCCAGGGTTTGGAAGCTGTGCTTACTTGAGGAAGATATTGAGTGTATTCAATTGTTTTTATTGATTAGTCACTCACTACTGTAATAAATTAATTTTTACCAATAAATGTTTTCAAACAGTAATGGTTTTTTTTATTTTCTTAAAAGAAAAAGAGAAAAAGAAAAATTCCCATAAATTTTCGAATTCTTTAAGACTTGAATTACTCTGGCAGAAGCGTTATTCAAACCAATGGACTATTCAATACAAGTTCTATGGTTGTATTGGTAAATGGTATGACTTCCTGATTTTAAATTTGCAGCTCCTGAAATAAACAGCTCGTTATTTTATTTGTAAAACCAGACCAAGATACTGGTGGAAGCAGTGCTGGGTTATCAGGGTGGAGGGGGCTCTTTCTGCAATTCTTACAATACCTAATTTAAAAGAAAAATAATAATATTTTAAATTACACTTCCTAGTGGATTATAATTATTATCATACTGAAAAACCACTGTAAAGCTAGTGATGCCTCAGCAATGTTGCACTTTCTTTAAGTACTTATGAATAAAATTATCAAAACTTAGATCAATGCCTCAATCATTTGATATATGCAAGCCAGAAATTTTGTTGTCTTCCTCATCAGGGTGATAAATTGTCTACAAATTTTCAATTTCTTGAAAAAGATTAAGTAAATCTTTGTGAGAAATGAAGTGAACATAATTTTATACTTTTCAATTTTAATGCACAATGGTGCCCTCAAATTTTAAATTTATTTTTGTATTTAAAAGAGTAATTTCGATTATTCAGAGGCTCAGTATTTGTTGCGATTAGAATGACTACGTGTTCCCTCACAATTAGAGGTCAATCAGTGCTAAATATTTCATTCTATCAAATCAGCAGACCTACCTACTGCCTCGTTAAAAAACTACTACTTGTCCTCAAAATATTGGTTGGATGCAGCTCTGAATTAGTTTTCTATTAATTTGTTTTATTAATTTTTTATTGAGAAGAAATGAGCTAAAAATGTATGGGCGGCTTAGTACCTGCCCACTAATGTTTTTTTCCATGCTCTCCAATTTTAGAACAAATCGTTCCACTCAAATTCTAATTTCCCGGTGCGTTAGAACTTTGCAATGCAGCCAACTCTTGATTATTAGCACTCCAGATAATGCTTGTGGTGCATTGAGCCAGGGCCTATCGTTTACCTCATCATAAAGTCGGTTTTCAGAACTTCTATTTTACAAAAAAAATTAATAACCATTTCATTGATTATCTTACACAAATTTAATCTCCCTCTCCCAGAGTTCATTCTTTTCTAGTGTTATTGAATTCTTGTGCTTTTTGGTTTCCCTGGAGATTGGTTTTTGCGTTTGGCCCAGATATTCCAGACCAAATTTTCATCAAAGACCAAAGTCTGTCATCGGTGTCAAACTCGCTCCTAATGTAAACAAACAAACGGCGACATAGTCCGGACATAAACAAAGCGGACCTCGTCGAGATGTTCCAGACTCAATTTCTCAGCGTTAGCGTTTCTTCACCTTCATCAAAGACCAAAGTCTGTCATCGGTGTCAAACTCGCTCCTAATGTAAACAAACAAACGGCGACATAGTCCGGACATAAACAAAGCGGACCTCGTCGAGATGTTCCAGACTCAATTTCTCAGCGTTAGCGTTTCTTCACCTCGACAAAAGAACTTTCGTCCGCGTCCATCATTTATCCCTTTCGTAAAATCAGATATCAGTTACCCCGTTGATCTGTTCATGGTGATTGCAAGTGAAATTGCGGCGAGATACTCCGGACTCCTAATGTAAACAAAGCGGCCTGTGCCTGGTCGAGATGTTCCGGACTCATTTCTTCATCTCGACCAAAGAAGTTTCTTGTGCATTCAAAGTAGCATTTTCCAGCTCCATTGTTAGAGAAGAAACAAGTCATTTTGTTGTAAGTTAGGATAATATTTGTGTTGATTAAGTGGCTTGAGCATCGGACTACCTTGCTGCGCCTTGCATGGCTGCCTCTATCTCAAGATGATTGGACAAAAAGCTTACTGGTTGATGTGCGAATCTGAATCCTAAATCCCTAGTAACGGTAGTTGTGAAAACCAGACGGATGTACAATGCCAGGTAGATTGCTCCCCACTTACTTTCTCATGGATGTTCGCTGGTCTCTCCAAGGTTCTGGTTTTGCGTTGCGTTGAAGCCAATGCTTTAAGTTTAGCTATAACAACCAGGCTTTGGAGATACCAATCAACAATCCTAGCAGTCACCAAATTCTCCAGCAAACCCGCATAGTTGTCTATTAACAGCTGAAGAAGCCATGGAAACCGTATTTACCCATGACAACAAAATTTTTTCCGTCGGAACTCTGATACTGATAGTAAGTATGAGGGGGAACTATCTCCTTTAAGGCATGTTTCTGCATGAATTTTCTTGTTTTTTGGCATCAAACTAAGTAGAAGTCAAGGAAAATGAGGCAAGACTTTACAAGTAACCATGTAAGGTTCATCTGCTGAAAAAATAGAATAAAGTCTAAAATTCCTAAAGAACATCACCAAGATGGTTCTGCCACCAGCAGCTCATTTTTGAAGGCACGAATCAAATGGACCGCGTCATAGAATGAAGAGCCTAACGTAGTCTATTTATTCTATGACCGCGTACAGAAAGGAACCAAGCCACATCAGCTATTGCCAATTTTAACCAGGCAATTTAATTTTTTACAAGAAAATGTTTGTGCGGATCCCTTAGAAAATGTCCAGGAATTTGTTTCGTACTATGGAGAAAATTCACTGAAATTTGCACGAAAATCCGCACAACTGTTTTCATGTAAAAAATGAAATTAGCCAATTACATTTGGCAACAGCTGATGTGCCTTGGTTCCTTTCTGTTTAACGCGGTCCAAATACTGTGGTTATCTATTTTTCTCACGGTGCCCACTTTTTAGGTAAGAAACCTTGTCCTGTAATAATAATGGCATGGAATGGTGGGCTCTAATTGGTAACTTGACCATCCCCAATAAGTTATCGAAAGAATTTACTTCTTAAAAGATCCTTTGCAAATAAAGCCAAGTAAATATGCAGATAAAAGTCCCGTGTGATAGGTATGTGAAGTGTATTCAAAGGGAAGGGATGAAATGTTCAAAAGGTAACGTCCAAATTTGCAAAGTTGCAGAGGCTCTAGGCACAAATTGGACAAGGTGCCGCTAAGTAATGACTATATGCATTTTTTATTGTTATTAATTACGGAAATGGGCACAATAGATCGAGAGGTCGCAGTGCATGGGGCAACCCACCAGAAAAAGGAAAAAAAAAAAAAAAAAAATTACGGAAAAAGAGGAAAAGAGAATCAGGCCGAAGAATGCCATAATTAGGCTTGTGACCGCGATCGCAGTAGCAGGTAAAAATCACTGTGATTCTTGAGTAGCAGTGATCGATCACTGTGACTGGCGAGGAACACCTGTTATTCTGCTCTTTTTTTGAGCAGTTTTCATCAAAAGTTAGTCGCTGATAGTTAAACAGTGAGTAACCAAAACTTTAGTGTTAAACGGCGAAAAAAATGTATGAATGAGCTTGCACATGGTTAATCATAGTTACAGTTGGATACACTGCGATTGCGATAACGAAGCAAAAAGAGCAGTAGCAGTTTAAAAGGAGCAGCATGATAACAGTGGCAGAGCAGAGTAGCACCCTAGGGCGGATAGCCAATCACGTGAAATCTCCGAATATTACAATGCATTGTAGGTAGTGACGTCAACCAGTCCAGTGATAAATCACAGGTAAAAGTAGCAGTGAACCCACGGAGTGATCTCTCACTGGTTGACCTAAAAAGGAGAATTTAACTTTAAAGAACATGGCATTATGATAAAAACTGAGAGCTATTAAAATATTCACCTAGATTATCACTACGAGAAGTTTTTTTTTAAAGTTAAATTCTCTTTTTCATGTCAACCAGTGATAAATAACTCCGTGGCCTCACTGCTACTTTTACCTGTGATTCACAGATAGTTCCGGAAATTATGACTTGTGGATTAAACATGAGAAGAACGAGTGATTTAAAGAGTTTATGCTGTAGAAAATCAGTGGTACTTTTAATTTTGAAGATGTAGAAAGCATTTGGGAAGGATCGTTTGATAAGGTTAACCTGTGATAAATCACAGCATAACCGCCACCTGCTACTTTTCACATGTGAATCATGTGATCCGACTAGAGCCAACGAACTGCTGGAGACGGCGGTATTTTTAGGTTATGTTTGTCAGTTATCCTGTGAAAAATCACTGCTACTTTTCACTGTGATTTTTGAGTAGCAGTAACAGTAATCACGTTCCCGAAAAGTAGCCGTTAAGCACAAGCCTAGCCATAATTCGAAAAGTGTAGGACTGTAGGGTTGTAGGAGCAGGAGCCGAACCTTCTTCGAGATTACGGACGGCAACCTGATTGGCTACGAAGATTGCCGAGCACGGCCGAAGGCCTACTCGCCGCTTGGTAGGTGTTGACGGCGGTTTGACAAACAGCAGTTTTTGGTGAAATGTGGTCCGGAATATCTGGGCCAATCTGTTCACTCCTGGAGATTAGCCTTTGTTGTTGTCAACAAGGAAACATAACCTAACTTTTAAATCGTTCTGGAAGTTCTCCTGGATTATCAAATTGGTTTACACGTGCGAATTTAAAGTTATCGGGGCCTAAATCGAAATTTTTTTATTTTTCAAGTGCTTAAAAGTGTATCACTAAGCTTTCGAGATGCCTGACAAAACTGAAGCGTACGATGCTATTTTGTTAAATCTTGCACAGCAACATGAGGGAGGCATTAGTGACTTATTAGATACCCTGTTCAGTTTTCTCGCCAGGAAGACCGATTTCTATGTAGGAGGTGGAAAGAATGCTGCATTTGATATGGTCAAGGAGAAATTCACCAAGTATGAAACTCAAGCATTAAATGAGGAGAAGAAGAAGAAGGCAGTTGCTGAGGAGAACGAACGCAAGCGGAAAGAACGTCTTGAAGCTCAGAGACAGCAGGAAGAAAGAGATGAAATACTAAGACAGAAAGCATTCTCTGGCGGTGATATTCAAGGAGGTTCTATCAAAGAATTGACCGATGAAGAAGCTGAAAAATTGCAGGCTGAACTAGACAAGAAGAAATCTCCTGAACCTGTTGAAGCGGAACCCACTGCAGCCAAAAATGAAGAAGAAGATCCAGACGATAAGGGTAAACTGGCTCCTAATGCAGGTAATGGTTGTGATTTACCTAATTACTCTTGGACCCAAACACTATCAGAGATTGAGTTAAGGGTGCCTTTCAAGGTTCCATTCAAACTCAAAACAAGAGATCTCATCGTCAAAATACAAAAGCGTCACCTTGAAGTTGGTATTAAAGGACAGCCCCCTGTCATCAATGGTGAACTAGAATGTGAAATCAAATTAGAAGAGTCTACATGGGTGTTAGAAGATAAGAATGTAGTTCTTGTAAGTCTAGAGAAAGTGAACAAAATGAACTGGTGGTCTAGGTTAGTTACAACTGATCCTCAAATTTCTACCAAGAAAGTAAATCCAGAACCTTCAAAGCTTTCTGATTTAGATGGTGAGACACGAGGTCTTGTGGAAAAAATGATGTATGATCAAAGGCAGAAAGAATTAGGGTTGCCAACTTCTGAAGAGCAAAAGAAGCAGGAAGTGATGAAAAAATTTATGGAGCAACATCCAGAAATGGACTTTTCCAAATGTAAATTCAACTAGTCAGGGCTTCTTTCACTAACAGACGACTGTCATCCACTTCTAATTATTGTTCTTGCCGCTCATCTTATTAGAGGTGTGATGAGTCATTGCTCCAATATTGTCTCTGATGCATTCAATGAATTTTGCCGAATTATTTTCTAAGGCAATTTGTTCTGAACCTTTTTCATTTTTTTAAGCGTCTTTAATGGGAAGTAGATGATTTTCGCCCAATAGACTCATCACTGTAACACATTCTTATTCTCTAAAATTTAAATCAGTGTTGCAATTGTATCATCAAAAATCAAGGTAGCCAACAGGTTAATCTGTTACCAACTTTTTCTGAAACTAAAATAAGCGTACTGTAAAATTGCTGCCTAATTGATTCCTGAAAAGAAAACTTTTTATTTCCAAAAACATGTGATATGTAAAAGTGAGATCGAGCACTTACCCTCTTTGGCGTATCTTCATTGTGTCTCCTCAAGAGATGCCTTCAGTGCCCATGTAGTGTAAAAGTTGCAGTTCCAACTTTTCCATGTATTACTAAACAGGCTGAGTGATGTCATGCTCAATGTTGTTACCATTTAAATCCCTATAATATTTGAGGGAACCAAAAGTTCTGCAAGAGAAAGCAAAACGGCCAAAATTCTGAGACTCATTTAACTTTCCAGTATTGCAGAAGTCCAGGGAGAATTCAGAAAGATGAAATTTTCCAAGCCATTCAACATTGGTCTAATTTAAATCTATCACAGGACATCTGATGTTTTAAATGCCTCTAAGTTTTTGGGTTTGCTTTGTGAGACTCTCGAATTTTTTTAGTTTTTCCCCGAAAAATCATGGAGTTTTGTCGTGAGGACATTCTGAAGCATTGCTAATTTTGCTCAAGCAACAGCAAAAACAATGCTTAAGATGAGTCAAGTGATATGTTCGTAAGTCTACAAAATGTTCATACTTTGGAGGACCAACAAAACAAATTTCTATGTCAGAAGTTCATGGATTTACTATCTGTCACTGCTCATTTTGGAATTTTGACAGATGGTTTGTAATAAGCTGACCTCTATGACATTTATTTATTTTTGAATTAGTATTCTTTATTTTTACCTACCTTGTATTTCCTTCACTTTAAAATTGTAAATTATTTCACTATAACTTTGCCTTTTTTTTATAAAGCAAGGAACTTATTTTGTCTTGTGAAGTTTTTCAATATTTTTCAGCATTGCTTTACAAAGAAAATTATTGACTCCATTTTTTGAGTAAGCGCAGTGGCGTAGTTGTTCTTGAGAATTGAGCTTGTGAAACATGCATCTCTAACATGAATTTATTTCCGTACTTCTTTTGTACATCATAATTAATGTTCCGTGTTTCTTGTGTGAATGATTAACCATGTGTACTTAGATATGCACACCCTTCATAAAATGTCCAAATCAGGTAATAGAATTTTAAGAACTAAAAAGAGTCTACTAGAGCTAAAGCCTCCAATTCACTTCCCTGAGATTTAAATTTAGTTTTCTGTAAATGTACCATTCGTCACCCTCATTACATTTGTTCATCCAATGGGTGTTAAGCACTAAAAATAATACCTACAAAGCATCGTACCTATTATGTTGTCAGATTGATTCTATGATTTTCCCCTGTAAGTAAATACTGTCAGAAACCTACCCAAGCTTTACCCTTTGAGATCGTTGTACCCCTACCAAAATGTTATTCATCAAGCATTTTTGATGGCGTATGGATTTAAAATCAAGTTGCAAGGACCCTCATTTCCTCTGAATTGTTGGTAATGTGAGATAGTCCATTCATTGTTTTTTTTTAAAAATGAATAGCTCTTCTTTTTGTAATTTTTGATAATAAAAATGGAGTAGCTCTGTATTTTTCTTACGTTTGTCTTTCTTTCTCATTTTGCACTGAAAAAAAAAAAAAAAAAAAAAAAAAAAAAAAAAAAAAAAAAAAAAAAAAAACACCATGCAACTTCTATCACAGTCTTGGGGGCCGTTCATAAAATATGTAACAGTAAATTTTCGATTTTTCAACCCTCACATCCCCTTTGTAACGCTTTTGTGATGCAGGTCCCAATTCATCATGTAGAAAAAAAAAGGTGTGAAGTTCTCCTCAGCATAACTTACATATTTTATGAACTGCCTCTTATTCATTGACACTTCATTTAAATAATCTTTGTGAACATTATTCAGCACTTAAGGTATAAATTTGGGCGGATCAATTAAGTATCAGCCTTAAGATGAACTATTGAAAGATTTTTTAATCATTTTTTGTTTATGAAACTTCATAAAATATTTTCTGCTCGCTAACTATTTCTCCTCTCGGCAGTAATGTCAATAATTTGTAATTTCACAGTGCGTATAATTGTTCTGAGTAAATGCTTTTTTCAACATGAATTCAAGAATAATAGTAATTGTGAGTATCATAACTGGAGAGTCATTTAAAGGATTATAGTCATTTCTTGCAGTTTTTAGCTTAAATGCCAGACAAAATTTCCAACTCATCATTAGGGTAGCTCCATTTTTGATAAGTTGTAGACAAGAGAGTCAAAATAATGAGCTGTTGCCTCATAAAAACTTAAGGAGATGAATATTAAGTGGACGTATTTAGGCAAAAAGGAACTATTTTGAAGTGGAAAGATGGGGTGCGTTCGTGGAAGCTGAATAAGAAACAATGTAAAGGTGGATATAATTCCTTTTGAGAATATGGAGAAGCGGGATTTGACATTAAATCAAAAGGAACTGAGTGCTAACTTGTGAGCCGTAGACATGTGACAAAGAGCCTACTGGAAAGGGCTCATGAGTTAAAGAGTCCCGCCACCGATCTCGCTGTCGCATGGCTCCTCGTAGTTGCTGCTGACGTCACTGGCGCTTTAAAGCCCCATTCATTCTTATGGCCCTCAACTAACAAGCACATCCCATCTTTCTACTTGCGCATAGTTCCATTTAGCATAAATACGTCCAAGTATTCACTTAAGTTTATTGAATTAGAGAGAGTTTCAACTCAAGTTGGAGAGGGTAAGCTCCTTGAAAGCGCGAGCTTGTTTCATATTCATCATCAATCTGTGCTCTTAAATTCTCAGATGTAAAGGTCAAAGGAAAACAGATAAACATATAAAATTAATAAATCACTTCTTCAAAAAAAATTCACGAATTAACAAGGCATCACATCAAGTATGTAAAACAAAATCATGATAGTTGGAATACCATGAGGGTACAGTGCTCTATGTTCCGTTAAACAGCAAATCTTCAGCAACAATAAGCCATACTCCACCACTACTAGTTAAAACACTAGTTTGATACAAAAAGAGAATCAACTTGTTACTGCCTCAGATTAGATTTGGCTTTTCAATCCAGGCTAACTAAGGAACTAGATAAAAACTTAACTTAGAGAATCAGCCTACGGCAAAAATTTGTAAATTCATAGATGAGCATTTGTGAAACAAAGCAAAAATAAGGTTTCTTAACATTCATCTTTGTCATTTACAAGCTCCTCTTCTTACTTTTGGATTTGGCTCCATCAGAAATACCAAATTCATAATTATTAGCTAAAGTATCCATGAAACTTAGTCGATGGTTTGAATCGGCTGCACCAAATAAGCTAAAAGTAAATTCTGCTTCATTTTCAGAAAGGTCAATCGTTTCAACTTTTATTGAACTGGGATGCAAGAGTCTATCTTCACTTTCATCTAAATGACTTTTCCTTTTTTTCTTTTTAGATTTTCCTGAATTACCTAGACTTAAAGCAGCAGTTTCATCAGAGAATTCTGCAGGATTGTAAGAAATTTCATTAGTATCAGCAGAGGCTCTAGAATGTTTTTTCTTCTTTTTAATTTTGTGGTTGGATTCATCGTTTGGATCACAGTTTGAATCATTTAGAGATCTGTCACACTGATTCTCATCAGGGATGATCGGGAATCCACCATCGTCCATTGTTTTACTCCTCTTTTTACTTTTCTTTTTTGATCGATGAGATGTAACATCATCCTCTTCTATCGATGATTCTTGGGAGTCCCATTCACTTTTACAAACTACCGGTAAAATTGTTGAGTCACTCAACATTATTCCCTCGTGTCTTTTCCTCTTCTTTTTGGATGAAGAGGGCGATTCATGGACTGGAGGATCCATATCTAGTGCCAGAGGGTCTGCAGGCTCAGTCTTAATATCTTTTTCCACCATTTCTGATTCCATATGCTCCCTGCGCTTCTTTTTTTTCTTGCTTGTGGATACAGCTTGATGATTGTCGCTAGTGTAATCTTGATTTGTGTCTGGAGGATCCACAGGCTCTTGCTTGAATTCAGTGTCAAAATTTTCGGCAGCGTTGGATATGTTTTCTCTGTGCTTTTTCTTTTTCTTTTTTGATTTAACAAGGGACTCATCTATATTTTCTTGCACTTCGAGTGGATCTCTGGGCTCATTTTTCAATTCAAAAGATAAATCTCCCATCACATTCGAGTCCTCTTCATCTGGAATCACTTCTTTCCTTTTCTTCTTCTTCTTTTTTGAACTTGAGTGTAGCTCCTCCACTTGAGTTTCATTTAGTTCAATTGAGTCTCTTGGCTCATCTTTCAGTTCCAAATGTGAAGTATCCGTCTCATCTATATTGGTTTCTTTATGTTTCTTCTTCTTTTTCTTAGAGCTAATTGGTGAGTTTCCTTCTACAGTCACAGTAGCTGCACCAGCGAATTGATCAACGCATGCATTTTGAGAACTACCAGAGTAATCTTTGACAGGGGACTCATAATTTTCTTGAGAACTAGAAATCAGATTTTCATTCTCACTTGTAGGCCATTCAGTTTTGATTTCAATATCATTTGTTGATATCTCTGCATGTTTTCGCTTTTTCTTCTTTGATTTACTATGAATTTCTGCATGTTGCGCCTGAGAGTCTGTTTGCATATCAAGCTCATCATAATGAGCCTCGGATAATGAGGTGAAACCTGAGGGTGCTGTTGTATTTGCAGAGGACAGACTTAAAAAACATTCTTGAGATGGTAGTAAGTCATACGTTGCTGCAGATGAATTCATACGTGAAGATGCATTTAGTTTTTCTGCTTCCAGTTTTTTCTGCTTCAGGCTTACACTGCGGCCTTTTGGAATATCTGAAAAAAGGTAGAAAATTAATAGGCATATAAGAAAAACTCAAAAATTTAGAAACATCCGGCAGGCTGATTTTTGAGATTAATAGACAAAGCTACAGATAAATAGGACAAAAAGGATATGGAGGGATCCTATCAATGGAAGCAGGTGGCTGCAATGGACAAAGGAGGTAGAAAATGAACTAACTAACGGTAAATCAGGAGAGACCTTTTAGTTAGTCTATCATTTACCCCCTTAGTCTATAAGAACCACCCAAATCAACCAATACGATCGCTCCATATCCATTATGTCCTCTTCGTTTATAGCTTTGTCAATCAACTTCAACAATCAGCCCGCAAGCGTAATCAATGGGAGGGATAAACAGTGTAATTTAGGAGCAACTTCCTGAATTTTGTCCTTGTAAAGGTTTGTGTATCCTTGTAAAGGAGGAAAAATTTGGGACTATGTATTATGGGTTTAACATTATAATAATTAGTAGCTAATGCAGTAACTTGATTTGTTTAAAGTTTTTTTCATGTCACATTTTCCTGGAAGAAAAACTGATCAATATTATTCGAAGAAATTTTCAGGGAATTTTTTGCACGAGGAGAATTAACATCAAGAATTTAAAGTTGATATATTACTTAGACTTCTTGCAAAAAATAAAAAACAAATAGTAATTTTGAAACAGCTAAATGGCATTACAAACTTTTGTCTGTAGCTATTGGTATACAGTATTATCAGCCAAAATTTTAAAGGGGAAAAAACACTCAACGCCCTTGCAATCATCGTAAAATTTCTGCACCCCTGCTGAAGAGTGTTTTTTTGCTTAAGACAGTAAAATGAAGAAAAACACAAACATTTGACGTCTAAAGTTATTGCACCATTATAAAAATCTTTTTGCTTATTACCTAACTGTTAATGTTTCGTAGTAATGCTTTCATGGGCATTGAAAAGAAGTGCATTTATAAGCATTAAAAAAAAAGGACCACCTGATGATAGTTCAAAAATTAAAAACTCCATTACTTATGAAAGATACAAGTTACAATGTTGTAACTCCATGGTGGTATTTTAACAGCACTTTAGGCACAATGATCCTATAATCGCTTCAAATTTTTGAAATCGAAAAGCTTGACACATCACATACATACAAAAAGTCATTGGTTAATTAACTTCTGAACTTACCAAGTCCTAGTAATGGATGCCGAACTTTTAAATTGCTGGGAAAGGAAATTTCCTCTGGTTGCGAGTTTCGCAGAGCTTCATAATCAATTTCTGGAACTTCCACCTGTTCCGTCAAAATCAACTTTCCCTGCAGGTTGGCAACCTCTGAAAAATTAATCCACGTAATTAAAGGAGATTCAACAAGAAGATATGAACAAATTAATAAAAGCTCAAGCGTCGTTATCAACCTTGTCGGGTTGACAATTTGATTAGTAATAAACAAATGAACCCTGTAAGTATACTTTGTTAATGAAATTAACAAACCAACAAGACTGATAAATTTGTCACAAAAATATGAAAATTATTTGATATCGCATTGGACCATAAAGGGTTTCATTTCAATTTGTTGTGACATGAAAGTTGAAGTTTGAGCATGCTGTTTCATCTGGGCTGACACTAATTACAGTTAGGGAGCAAAAAATGAACGTTCAAGCTTCTGTCTCCATACTTTTATCCTCCAATAAAATCATTGAATCAATTTTGGGACCGACGTTTTCAAAATCCTACTTTAAAGGAGCTATTCGACTCAATCTGGAAGGATAACACTTACTTCGGCCAGAGTGTTCGCGTACAATGAAAACAATCAAGAATATCTAGCAGAAGCGAAAATGGAGCTATTCGACTCAATCTGGAAGGATAACACTTACTTCAGCCAGAGTGTTCGCGTACAATGAAAACAATCAAGAATATCTAGCAGAGGCGAATTTACGCCTTGCTCCTCCAACACTACTTCTCCCCTAAGACCGAAGCATCAACTTTTTTCCTTCAACCTCTTCCCTTAAATTTCCATTTTGTCTTAAGTTTGATAAGACCTTGGTGACGCTTGAGATTCAAGTGCAGCAGCAGAGGATTGCTCCTGAAGTATGTGAGGGTTCTGGCTTAAAAGTGCATGACCCGAAAAAAGAACTTCCTCAAGTCATTCCTACTCAAGTGACCACTATTTAGGCCTTGTCAAGGAACTAATCTAAAAATTGATGTCATTCTGAGACCCTCCAATCACACTGTGTTTCATAGTTTCAACTGCATAGTAATTTGAGCGTATTTAAAATAGAATAAATAAAAAAATGGAAAAGGGGAACTTACTTATTTTTAAAATTTCTTCCTCTTGACTTGGTAGAAGGAGATTAATTTTACTTGATTCAGCATTGGCGTTTACTGGATATGAGTCTAATTGTATGTTTGAACCATCGTTTTTCTTGCACTTTACTGCTGATTTTTTGGATAAATTAAAGCTGTTTCCGATCAGGAGCTCAGGGTTTACCTGCAACAAGAGCAGACAAATGAGTCCTGGTCCCTATTCTCAATCGTTATTAAACCTGTTACTTACCTATGTAGGAGTAATTAATTTTTTGAACTTTAAAAATCTACAAAGGACTCAGCAATCTCCTTAGAGATTGAGAGAAAATTTATCTCAAAGACGAGAAGACTACGGCGGTGAATATGTTTGCAAAACCTTTTCCAACGGCAGCCACTTAGAATTCCAACGAGCCCTTCTACTAACTGGTGAATTTTTAACACAAGAACTCATTTTGTTCTCTTAAAATCTGAAAATATTTTTGGTCGATAGTATTTTTGGTGGTGGTAGACTGATTACATTAGGTACATATCTTTTATATATTCTCAGGTGGCTGAAAAATCTGACAATAAAACATTCCCATTCTGTGATAAGCCTAAAAAGACAAAAAAAATTACAATGCATGAACAAACTGAGACAAAATCAATAATTTTGTTCACAGAAATTGGTAAATTTAGGGCTCTTTAAAATAAAATATGTACCTACACAGAAAAAAATAAAAGGTCAATTATTTTATAATGATGAGGAAAAAAGTGGTTTTTGAGTTTATTTGCAGAACTTTGATAGGAGTGCCTAACTCAGCCTTTCATCTGTCATATATTTGATACACATTTTTAAGTGCCAACTGATCAACTTTTAACCGAGAAGTTTTTTAAGGTCTCATTATCACTTATAAAATATAGATAGAAGGCTTAATTTTATTTCAATTTAGTTTCATTTAGAGGCTTTAATTTTACCCAATTTGGAGGAAATTTTAGTAGATGTATTCCTCCAAAAATTTTAGATTTTATGGTATAAATGCCAATGAAATAAATAGCAATTAGTGATAACGAACAGTAGGTACAAGTGCTTCACACTTATTTTTGAATACTTTTTAAAATGAAAGCAGAGTAAATTGAGGAACAACAGTAGGATGAACGTACAAATTTAGGGCATTGGATCACCCAAATCTCATCATTCTCCGTTATATCTTCATAAAGGAGAGCTGCCTCCTGTGGATCAATAAAGTACGTTTGCTCTGAGCTGTCAAGGTCCCCCTGAAAAAAAGAGGAGAAAAAATTACAATACATTTATTTTACTGAAGGGTAATATGTGTATGAATAAAGTAAAACAACGTGTAAAGATGATGGTGATATTTCCTTCCAATGATAGTTAAGACCTCCTTACCTTGAACAAAGGCCTTTGATGTTACTTAGAGGCTATTAACTATTTTTTTAACGTTATTTCTCGTCAGTGGAAAGAGACTTTTTGAGGACATTTATTCCTAAAAGCTACGAGCTCACAAAAAAATTCAGTGGTGAGTTTTGACAAAAATAAAATGAAAAATGGTTTTGGTTTATTATTTCTTCACATTTAGTTTTTCGTCAATTTCTCAGTAATTTGTATTCCTCCTTCATGGATTTAGTGACATCAATTGGCACCAAATCTTTGTCAAGTTTAAGATCTTTGCGAATAAATTGATAATTTTGAACAACTGACACCACCCTGGACTTCTAAATTTTGATTTCACATACATTATGAAAAACAGTAAGCTTCTTTAATGAGAGTTTGGAGCTCCTTTATTAATTTTTGTCGTACTCACTTCTGTGACTGAAGTATTATGCGGCCTGTCTCTGGTTTCTGGTGCAGAGGGTTGAACGTTTGTTCCGGACGGTCCTGCAACTGGCTCTTTAGCTGACACTCTAGTTTTGTGGGATGATTCAGCCTCTTGGAATTTCCTTTTTTTTGACTTAGGTGGTTTCGGAGCAGGGGATGTTTCTTGAAGTAGGATGGTTTCTCCGGTAATTTCACAATCGGATGGAGGCCCAGTAACATCTTCTATTCTTTTCCGCTTACGACTAGACTTTTGATTACCTGTAGGCTGAGAGAGAGTGGCCTCGTCTAGTAAAATGGTCTCACCAGTAATGATGCAGCCATCATCAGGGTCAGATGAATTTTTTTGTGCTTTTTTCTTTTTGCTTTTGTTCTGTTCAGTGCTTGGTGACTGAATTAATGGTTTACTATTTGCCTTACAAGACGAGGCTTGTGAAACAGATTCTGAATCCGAGCCACTTTCACTGAGATAGTGAGCTGTTGATGTACCCTTTTTCTCAGATTGTTTTGATTTCAAGGTTGTCATTTTTTATTTGCGATTTTGGCCTATCATATCTGTTGATAATTGATTTCATTAAGAGTCATACCTGTAAAAACAAAAAATTGATTACTTACAATTGTATTGAGGACTTTTTGAGAAGGATGCAAACTTTAAAAGCATACTTATTTCATCACAAGTATGCAGTATTCTGCTTTTCCAGGCACCGAAAAAATGGAAAGGGGGTTGAGGACATCACGGCATCTAGAAAAGTGGATGCACACCATTGATTTTTTGAAACTCGCGATCTTTAAGCAGCAGTAGTACTCTCTACACATCAATTGCAGCGTATCTCAAGAACAAGAAGATTTGCAAGCGGGATAGAGACCTAGAGCAAAACAGCATAGCGTATGACAAAAGCTAACTTTGCTCCTAAGAAATTATAGATGGCTCTTAAAAATTAGACTTTCCGGCCAAGGAGGATAGAACACTACGAAGTAAGGAATGGCAAAAGGACTTTACTTCTGCAGTATGATAATGTTCAGTTTTTCTCACAAGCTCCAACTATACTTAGCTCAATGCAAGTGATGGCAATATTTCTTATAGGTTGATAGGGGAGCAAAAACTTTAAAACCGACAATGTGCAGGGCTGCGTAAAGAAATAGGAGGGCTACAAAAAGGAGTTACCGAAGAGGCCCATACGATGGGGCATAAAATTAGGTAATATCAGCAAAATTACTGATACTCGTGACAAAAAAACGAAGAAATTGAGTCAAAAATGGGAAAAATTCTAGGTAAGACAGGAGGTGAGAGGTTTTTGAATACAAATCAAACTAAGCAATAAGTAGAGCGTTCTGCATCCCTGCACTTGGTTTGAATGGGAAAAACAGCTAACCTGAGCAGCTTAGTTCTCTTTTTAGCAGAGACTGCTAACTAGTTGGTCTGCGTGAATTTCATTCTAAGCTGTCTGTGTACCCTTGTGAAGAGCTAAGAAGCTATGTACGTAAATTCAGTACACCACAGTCCTTACTTCCGAAATTTATAATTCTTCTCTAACCAAGAAATGTGCAACAGAAGCTGACTCTAATTTTCGAGCTGCTTGTTAGACTTTGAATTAGTGAAAACTGGAAAAATTCAAGGACCGACAGGACTGCGTTACCACGAATAATCTTGGCACTTGCGTATTGAGTGCTCGTGCAACAACAGCAAACATTTTGTCCAACCCTGTTACTTCGGAACAAATAATTTATTTCAAATTATAATGAAGTGATTGATTAGTTTCCTCTTGATCAGTTTGTTTAGGAAACAGAGTAGATGTACGAAAAGAAAATTAAAATTAAATGTAGCGCATGCACATGTGGCTTCATCTCCTTATCATCTACGAGGTAAGTTGATGAAGGGCAACTAATGAGAGTAACACAAACGCAAAGGTAGAGTGAATTTTACCTGAAAATGTAACATCAATTTTGTAACAGATCTACCCATTTAATTATCACATTTTGTACAAGAACATTATCACACGTGACTCAGGAGCCACGAGAATGTATAATTTACACTTCACTATAAAAAACAAAACAATGAACACATAACCTCACTAATTTCGCATTCGTGTCTATGGCGCTATCTTGCGGTCCTAAGTGACACCTCGGCCAATTTAGGGACTTCCCATTGGTTCCCGCCAATTCTGCGCGGCGCTCCGTAAAATATACAAATTGACGCGCCACTTTTCAAAAAAGCGGAGACTACTCTAGTTGTGCGCACACTGAAAATCGGCAATACTCGTGGGTGTAATGAACTCAGGTACACTGTATGAATCTTGTTTGTTCAATTTCATTTTATACAACATGTTTCGAGCATGTGTAAGCATTTTTCACCTTGCAAAGCAAATATTCCGACTCCATTCCAGATAAGTTTTCATTTCTCGTGGCAAAACGTTCCATGTGGAGGAAATCAACGTGCATTCATCGTCATCCTCATTGCAGTGGGTTCCGCAGAAAGGATCGGAAAATTAAATCGGAATTTTTTTTTATTATTTCTCGATCGAATCAATGTCGATCGGTTCACGTTTATCTGCGGGTTGACTGTTGAATCCTTATCAAAAGACCTTCATATCGATGGATCCCCAACTTGGCTCAATGCTTTTAAATCGATCAAAGTCATTAGATATCGATCCAACAATCCAGCCCCTGTTTCGGAAGATTCTTGTCGGTCTTTTATTATTCATTTTATTTCTCATTTCATTTTCTTCCTCTTCTATCACTTTTTTCTTCTTCTCCCTCCTCTTTTTTCTTTCCCCTCTCTGTTTCTTATATTTCTGTTCTCCATCTTTTCTCCTTTCTTTCTTCTACTTCCTCTTTTCTTCATTTTTTCTCTTTTATTCGTCTTCGTTTATCCTTCTCCTTCCTTGTCTCATTTTTTCTTCCATTTTTCTCCTTCCTTTTTCTGTTTTCTTCGTCTTCTCTTTAATTTCTTCCTCCTCTTTTTCTTAACTTCTTAATTCTCATTTCTTCTCTCTCTCTTCTTCCTCTCTAGTTTTTTCTCCTTCCTTTCTTTTTCCCTTTTATCTTCTTCCTTCCATCCTCTTTCCTCCCTCTTTTTCCTCTTTTTTTCTTCATCTTCTTCTTCATTCTGTTTCTCCGTTATCTTTCCCTACACCTCTGCCTTATCTTTTCTCCTCTTATTTTTTTCTTCTCCTTCTTCTCCTTAATTTTTCTACTTTCTCTTCCCCTCTTTTTCCTTTTTATTTCTTCTTCTCTCTCTTTTCTTCCTCCGTATCTTTTCCTCTTCTTTCTCTTTTGTAACGCTCTTTTTTTAAGTGTCCGAGCGAGCATGACATTTTACGACGATACCACTATTCGACCACGTGGGAGGGTGTATTGCCTACACTAAAAATTGAAGGCAAACCGACATTTCTTTAAAGTAGCCTCTCCCCTGTCCCTGACTAGTCGAGAGTTTTTTTTGTTTTTATTTCGTTTTGTCGTATGTGTTCCGATTGGACGTGGCAATTTACGACGATACTACTGTTAGACCACGTAAGAGCTCGTATTGCCTCTACTTCTAAAATTGATGGAAATTACTGGAAATTGGCCAGTCCCATCTCATCCTATCCTGTGATATGTGCATAATTTATGAGCTAGATACGTTTTTTTTTTTTTTTTTTGAGGGAACATATGTATTAGATTGCTTAACTTTGTACATAGTCTAGTGTTCCATTAATTTGTCATTTTTCCATCCATATTTATTATAATTCAGAGTAGATGATTCTGAAGATTTGGCATCTATTAAGAAGTTCGAAACCCAGTTGCCATGAAAATTGAAATGTTCGATCATCCTCCGATACTGACCGCACATGAATGACACCGCCTGCCCCTGCCTGAATGACATGAAAATCGGTGGCCTGCTACACTCATTTGTAAATTTCCACCCATGGCGGAAATTTCTTGATAATAGGAAAATATACGGAGCAATTACTCACCAGAGCACTTCTCCTTGAGGTAAGATATCCAAATTCCACTGATTAAAACTTGTTTACGAATAATTTTTTTCAGAAATTTCCTCTCATGTTTTTTTTTTTAAACCAACATTTAAAGTAAAACACGATTCGTGCAAATAAAATTACTGGTATAAGGTAACTCTTAGAAAAGATATGAATGTTTCTTCACGCTTGAATTCAAATGCCCCGCTCATGAAAACGCAATGGTCTATGTCAGGACAATTCTGCGAAAACTGCCCAATTTGACCTCCGAAAAACTAAAAATCCAACTTGATTATTTTGTATCGAGAGTTTTTTCCCCTAGTTCAGTATGGCATCAGGATTAAAAAAAATATTACGGGTTTTTTTCATCAGGAATCCCCCCCCTCTTTTTTTCACACATTGCGCCAAACACAGTGTGGTCGCAACGCTGGTCGGCAGGAAACGAATATTGGCGCCTACAAGAGTGCAGGAATACTTCACGCATTGTGCTAATTAACACAGTGCGGTCGCTGGTCGGCTTGAAGCGCATACGAGTCAAGGAAGAACGTCGTGCCAATCTCCAGGCGTTGCCGAATTTCCTACGATAAAATACGAATTTCCTGGTATACTCATAAATATTTTCCTCCCAATTTTTTAGATGATTTTGTTCGTCATTTTACCTTAAGTTCCTACAAATTTTAAGGCAAAAATTTTCATAACTTTCCTCAAAAATACACATTTTATAAAAGGAAATTTGACAACTTTCGAATGTCCATATGACGTTCTTCCTTCTCCTGACGCAGTGTGGTACGCGATCGGACCCACGCAGAGTATTGCGTTTCTTGTGGCCAGGCAGCGATTCAAATTTCCCGTCACCTATGAAATATAAAAACGTTAAAATACATACAGCCACTTGTAATTTTTATCGAATTTTGAGATAGCATCTCCATTGTCACGATGAATATCGCACTCGAGTGCAGTTTCAAATTAGTATCGAATACGACATTTCTCCCCTTAAAACCCCCTGCCCGTATTACGTTGAATTTGTTTTATCAAATTTTGTAAGTGAATTCTTCGGTCTCGTGGCAACAGAAACGCGATCTCCAAATTTGATAAACATGACAAGTGGCTAAAAACATGGAACTAAGCGATGCGATATATCGCATGTCGTGACTCAAAACATGGTGTCCATTGAGTCACCTTAAGCACCAGGGTTTGCGCCCGACACTTGGCGTTTCAAGTTGTCGGATCGAAAAGCCCTCGGTCTCTATTCAAACGCAGAAAATATATCGATAGAATTACACCGTATATATAGCTAGTGTATTATATCACGCAGGGCGTCGCGTCGAGTCTAATTATGGTCTTGAGGATATTTAAGTAAAATATATAGTGATGTAAATAAATATGTGAACCTAAAAAATTTCATTGAGATAGGACTTTAAAAGCTCTGATTTAACTTAGAGCGCTCTCATCTTCGAAGATACACTACGTTTTCCCACGCCGCGCCGTTAGTTTCTTTTCTTTTTACCGGTCCCGCAAAATAAATGTGCTGAGTTATGCGCTCGACAATTTTTTCTTGAAGTGTTCATGAAACGACTCTCCCGCATTCTCTTGGGTCAGGGGATGTAGAACTGCAGCCCATAGTTTTGAAGTGTAACGTTGTAACACATTAAAAAAATCAATACCTTTTTCGGAATATTAACAATGTTTCAATAAAAATCAGTAATAGTTTACTCCATTGGCACAATGGGCGACGCTTGAATCGAGTTGAGGTGTAAGAAAAACAGGCAAAGAATCCTACGTTAGTATTGTGTGCATCGAAAACGAAGCGAATTTTATTACAGCGCTTGGATGCAACTATTTGAGCTCCACGGATGTCCCTGTTGCATACGCACGCAAGTGAAGGCGGTTTGCTTCACCCGGTATCCACCATTTCACTCTCGGCTTGGCACGCCAGCAGCGGGCTGTACTGCGAGAGTCCAAAGTGACAGAGCGCCTCAATCTTTCGTTTATACTACCAAGACATCTACTATGCACGAATAGTTGCACACATGTGTAGGATGTAAGTATCTTATGTGGTTTGGTTTTGATATAGCAATGAGCTGAGCATAAAAGGCGCTCTGTCATTTTGGATCTTCGCAATACAGCCCGCCGCCGCGCCGCGCTGACCGCGCCGAGGGAAAAACTTCAAGTGTCTGCTGTCTGGAGAGTCAAAACGCCTTCGCTTCCGATCGTATGCAACACGGGACACCCACGGAGCCCGAATAGTTGCATCCAGGCTTATAATGAAATTCGTTTAGTGTTCGTTTTATGCCGGTGAAGTAAACGATTGCTAATATTTTTCCGCAACATTGTCAATATTCCAAAAACTGCATTGACTTTTTAACTGTATTACAACGTTGCCTGACCTCAAGATCGCAAAAAAATTTAGATATCTGAGCAAGATTTGCAGAGTTTTTTAAATTTTTATTTACGGGTCGTCCTTTGTTTGAATTATCCCCTCTCTTGGGAAAATTCTTTCGACTTTTGAGTGAAATATTTTTTTTTTTTTTTTTTAACAATTACTACGGGAAACAGTACTTTCCTTGCGTACATAAACGTCACGCCATACTGCTTGTCATGCGTTGCCAACATATCTTGCTACCATTATTCAAAAAGGAAAATGATTCATAAACAGAAAAGTCATTAAACTATCAATTTCCAATTCATTTTTTTAAAGTTTATGTTGCAAATATCTCATAAAGTAATAATTGATACAGATTTTATTACCAATTCTGAACAACTTTGCATAAATAAAGACGAAATTGAAATTAAATTTAAAAGTCTATAATTAAATTAAAATTATTTCACGTTGTCTTAAGCTTAACTAACAACGATTAATTTGATACAAACTATTTACAAAAAATAAGTAAGTTATGGAAAAATAAAAAGAAACGGATTTAACTCCGGCATTGTCTTGAATTGAATATAGGTAGTCCTACATAAAGTGGACATTGGATAAATGGTGCCAAAAGGTACTATTTCTAGTTCATTTGAGAAAGAGTATATATGTCCTTAGTTTCTCTGTGCAGATAGGTGCTTTTATGGATGAGCCAGAAATAGCGGTTTCGTATAGCAGCATGTAGTCCAATGCGGCCACTTAAGGTGCCTCTGAAGAACTCGGATTAGGCGCACGGGTTCTCTGATTAATCAGAGGCAGTGGTGATCTTTGCGAGTTTTCAACACTGGACTTTCCCCAAAACAATCGGTACATATCGAAGGAAGCCCTCTCACCGAAGAATATATTACTCGCAATGGTTTAAGATAGAGAAAAAACAGTGTTGCCAATTCGTGAGATAATCCCCAATGTGACGGAGATTATTTTAATCTTCTCGAAGGCATCACAAAAGTGTGCCTAAACTCTTTCAATTGCACTACTCGAGAGCATGCATTGAATGTTTCAGATCTGGAATAGTGTGTTGCTACTTATCTTTAGGTAAAGAATACCAAGAAAGAAATTAGAAAAATGAAAATGAACTAATGACTAAGAAAAAGGGAACCTAAATTTCAACAACGAATTAATTTCTCCCTAATTTTTTCTTGCTTATGGTCGATACCTTCAGGAGTGCTTTTCTTTTACAAATAACATGATTATCAGAAGTCATTGTCACAAAAGCATCGGAAAATACACCAGAAGTTAAGGCCACTAATGTATTACATGTGTTCCGTATCAAATATGGATGGGCAATCACTGAGAAAAATTTAGACGTCCTTTTTGTAAAATTATGTACATTCAACTGTATAAATCTAAGCAAAGAGGAGGCATCATTTTAACCGTTGCAATCATAGGAAAATCTACATAATACATCTCTAAAGAGCCTATACATATCGCAAAATCAGCTTATGTTCTCCTCATAAGTTTTACGACAGGTCACTCGCACTTGTGAAGTTTTTTGAGCCCCATTCACACTATCAAACTTTTCATTCGACATAATTGAACGAAAAGTTGGATGCAAAAAAATTCGATTTTATTACCGTTGCAGTTTGATAACGTCATCAGCCTGCGGTTCGCGAAGATACAGCTTCGGCTCACGTCGGCCGGAAGGTTTCGTCCCACCTTTTCGTTCAATTTTTCATCAAATTGTCGTTTATTCTCGTCAGTATCACACTATCCAACTCTTCATTCGACAAGTTGCATCCAAGAGTTGGATAAAAAGTTTGATAGTGTGATATGGGCTTTGGAGTAGAGCCCACTGGTTTAATCGCTGTTTGTTGAGTTTATTTATTTTTTTTTGTTTGATTAAAAAAATCACAATTTTCTTGAAAGATCGTCATTTTAGGCAAATCTAAGAGGGAGAGGCAGGAGCTGTACAGAGGAATCACGACTTGTCTCAGAGAAGTTGGTTAAACTTGAAAAATCTCTCAAAACGCCCAAACATTGATCAAACTTGACAAAAATTGCTCCAAATCAGGTCAATTTTGAGTTGTTTTGTCGTGTGAATCTAAATTTAGATGCATTTTGCATCGCATTGACGTTGATTTTCATTCAGTTTTTAGATTCCCGTTACCATTAACCCTATGCGTAACGCCATTTTGCTTGGGGAACGGAGATTTTCCGTTGAGCTCGATTTTTTCGGCTGTGCCGTTGGTGTAGACCGGTTTCTTAGTGTTGCAGTTCTTATCGACGTTGTTGTTTTCTGTGTCGCTCCCTTTGCTCGGTTTTCGGCGGCTTCCGGCTTTGGAGTTGGAGTAGGCCTTCCTGTAGAAATCGCTGAAGAGCCAGAAGAAGAAGGCAGCGTTCGGCAAGACGAAGTACATGGCGAATCTCGGATATCCACAGTCGTAGATAAGCAGTTGACAGGAGTGCAAGAATGTGGCTAGGAATTGACCCTGTAACGAGATCGATTATCAGTATCATGAAATTGTAAACACTCTAATATCGTACTGTCTAATATTTGTGGCGCAGCTAGGCAAAAACTGCCGTGCTATGAAAGAACGCCGCATGAGCCTTCAGACGTTGTCCGATTTCCTCCAATAAAGCTCAAATTTACCGCAAAAATCGTGCGTATTTTTTTTTTTTCGAATTTTTTCAGATAATTTTGTTCGCAATTAAATCTAAACTATTTGAGAATTTCAAGGGAAAATATGCACAACTTTCCTCAGAAATGCATTTTTTATCCGGGGATGGTTGGCAACTCTCGAATGTTCATACGGCGTTTTTCTTTAGCATGGCAGAAATGTGCTTCAAGGTAGGCATAGGCGGATCTAGGGAGGCGTAGGGGCGTACGCCTGCACCCCCGTTCGCCCGAAAAAAGGAGGAAGAAAGAGGGATGAAATAAAGAAAGGACGCTTCCATTTGATTATTGATCATGAAACAATTGACTCAAACTGCATATTAGATGGTTGAAAATTTTAAAAACTTTCTTAGAGAACAATATGGCCTGACTCTCCTCTTGACCCTTCCTCCCCCAAGAGCGTTATTTGAGCTTTAGATCCCCCTTTCTCTAGTATTTTTTCAACTACTGCTACTTTTCATTCCACTGTTTTCCCTAGTCATTAACAAATCCTAGATTCGGCTCATTTCCTTCAACTTTCGCTGAACTTGATTTTTATCAGTCTGGTGATCACATTTCAGTAATGACGAGACTTGCAACCGATCACCATATCAATTTTTGGATTTATTGTCTCATGATCGATTAAAAACGTTTAAAAGCATGGGCTGTCCAACTCTCGGGGTCTTTCGCTTTAACATCGCCGTGCGGCCCTGACGTGACTAAGGCCCTACGTGTGTACGTGAGAATATAGTGCGTGGCGTGTTAGTTACTTTTATCTCCCTCAACTCGGTCTTTTCGCTCAATCAGTTTTCTAATCCTGAAGAACCAATATTTCTCATTTTTAGCGTTATTCAAGGGGTGTTTCTTCCGTCGATGTGATATATCGAGTTGAAACTTCCAGACTACTTATGCCATTTGCGGTGTTTTGAAATCTCCGCCCCCGTTTCACTGTCTTGAAGGAGACTGAAAAACCAACATTATTCCTTGAACTTTTCACACATTTTCTATGTGCAAAGGAAAAAAATCACCGAGAGTGTCAGATAATTTGACGTATTTCTATCAAACGGAACTATGGGCATTAGATTTGAGCCCTGAAATCCTTAAGCTAACATGCATATCAGGGCTCACAACATAATGCACATAGTACCGTTTGACAGAAATGCGTCCAATTGACATTGAGTTGATTTTTATTTGAGAAATAAAGCACGAAAAGAAGTTTTCGACGTTTCAACGACGTCTCAATGACGTCTACGTGGTTTTGGAGTTTCACCGTCGATATCCGGGGAGTCTACAGGTCCTCGGGGAGGAAAGGGGGAGGGTCTCCTCCTGCTTCGTGAACTTACGCTAATTTTCATATTTCATTTTATTAATTTTCGTCGGCATTGATTTCATAAAGTGAAAATAAGACTTACAAGTTGTAGCGTTGTGATATACTTTTTCCACCAGAGGTATGGTTGCATTTTGGGTCCGAATGCCGCTAACATGTAGTACGTGTACATGATGATGTGGATGAAGGAATTCACAAGTCCAATGAACGTGCCGTGACCCCCTGGGAAATACTTGGCCGCTCCCCAAGCTATCATCGGCATGGTCGTGTGGTGGTACACGTGCAGAAAAGATACTTGGTTATCTTTCTTCCGCAGGACGAAGAATATCTGTAATCAGGCAATAATGAATGTAACGTAAAATTTTCAAGAAAATGAATTTTTCTAGCGATACCTATGATACAGCAGACGAAAATATAGCCAAAATTAGTATGGATAACTCCTCCGAAGAATATTACCCGAACTATAAAATAAGTTTTGATAAAAGAAACTCTCTTTTATCAATTAAGAAGAAAAAATTGAAATTGCCTCCTTGTTAATGAGAATCAGTCCATGTACAACATGAGCATATAAGAAAATTGTATATTTATGTAATTCAAAGCAACAGAAAAGTCTGGAACATATCTTTGTTATTCGTCTCATGTACAAAGATTTCAGAAACTGTTAAGATTCTGGTCATACAGACTAATGAGCGAATAATATATGTATTTAATAAGGCGAACAGGGATTGAGCATCCAAAGAAAGCAGAATCTCAACTGACAGCTACCTGACCTCAGGCCACAAACTTACAGCCTAAGATTAAAATCTACTGATAACAGGTAATTGCGTGTATCTCAACAGAAACTTATTTCTTGGAAATCTATTATAGATCCCTGGTAAAAATTGGCAATAAGAGCTACGTTTCAAAATACCATAGGAATTCTTATAGCCGGCTAAAAAAGGCTACAGAAAATCATATAGCTGCCTGTAGAATGCGGAGAAAATCATACGGCCGGGCTATACGGAGCGATAAAAAATTATGCAGTCGGGCTATAGTTCCTATAGCCGGGCTTTACACTTTATCGCCTGGCTGTTGCTTTTTCGCCATCGATTATAAAAGGCTATAAGAAATTGTGTAGAAATTCGTGTGCTTTGGAAATCGTTAAGTTTGATACGGAGCCACCTTAATATTTACAAAACACACGTTATATTTTCCTCTAATACATATTTTTTTTTTTTTTTCATCAATTAAAACGAGAATAATCCATACAGGATGTGCGAACATTTCAAAGTTATGAGTTGAATAGCGCTGACTCCGCCGGATTAAATATTAGAGCCTAACGCAAAGCGGAGCGGCGACGCACTGGCGCCTACAAACCCAACAGGGATACTTCACGCATTGCGCAACGCGTGAAGTATCTCTGTTAGGTTTGTAGGCGCCAATGCGCGTTTCGCGCTGGCTGCCCGCCTGCCGCACCGCAGCGTGCCACGGCGCTTGAAGCATCTATTTCACACCAGAGGTATTGCACAGTATCATACGAAACTGAAGGCGCTCTAATATATTAGGAATGGCAGGTATCCATCAAAAGTACGGAGCTTTCCTCGCAAAATAAATCAAGATACTACGGCCCAAAAAGAAAGCAGTGGTCCAAAAACTCACTAAGTCCTAGCATCCGTAATTAGTGGCGTTTTGCATACACTATATCGCCTGGCTGTGAGTTGCTTAATTGCCATCGGCTATTAAAGACTATAAGAAATTGTGTAACCGGCTATAAAAGCTATTGGAAATCTTACAGCCGGCCGTAGGTCTAATTCTGGTCTATGGTATTTTGGAACACAGATTCTACTGCCAATTTTAACCAGGGATATTAGAGATATAAAAAAATAAAAAAGGAGCATTTTATAATCATTATACTTAATAATACCAGCTTCTAAAAGGGCTCGCTCTTTTATTATTAACGATAGAAATAAACTAGTGGTGGGCCCTTATATTCTAACCTTATAAACCAATGGCCTTTTTAAATTTTTGGCTTATGACTTTTGTCACTTCTAAATTTTAAAATTCGGATTATTAAGGTCTCAAAAAAGATTGCTTTTACTCAGGAATGGGAGAATCATTCAGATCACTGTAATAAGGTAATTAAATAATAATTTTTTTTACATGTAAAAAGTTACAAATCACCCGGTAGTTTGTATACTCCACTGTATTGTACCTTTAGGACAATGTGTATAATTCTTGTTGGAGGAACACAATAACTAATAAAAAAAATAAATTATAAAATAATGTATACTTCCTTCTCCCTATTTTGGCTCTTCCTACTCTAATGAAGGTATTTAATACTACGCTCAAAACAGTCGGAAGGTTCTTCTTGATTATCAACTTCCAGGATTTAAATTAATGAGTTTTGAATCATTAAAATTTTTGTCATATCATGAAATAAAACGATTTCATCTTAACCAGGAAAGACTCATCATGGAGGATGAACTCTCACCTTTTAAACTACGGGGTGTCCGGGATTTAGTACGCCACTCTTCGGACATGCATTAATTTTAAGGTGGAAATAAAACTTTTTAGTTCTACGAATACTTCTCTAAAAACGCCTCTTTTTCGGCGCTAGAGCCGGTAAAAGTTGTGGATTTCCCCCCCCGAAATTTTCCTATGCCCCTTTTAAACGCGTCAAATACTAGTGAAAACTGATTTTTGGGTGCAATTTTCAACGTATTTTTCATTTTTTTTAGGTTCGATGGTCCACGCCTTCATTAAAACGCTACGGGCAAGATCTTCACGATAAAAATGGGTGTTCATTTTTAAAGTGGAAGTCTTGCCCACTGCCTTTCCATGAAAGCGTTGTAAACTTGAAAAAAACAAAAAAAGTTAAAATTTCCCTAAAAATAACCGTTCGGATCCAATTTTTACTAACCTCCGACACTTAAAATTTTTTTTGAGTGATTTTCATTCCAAAGGCAATCAATTGCGAGAGACGTCAGTGGCGTGGCGTGGCGTGCGATGTATCGATTGAACTGCCATTTGGAGCCATAGCAAAAAATCGGTTATTAAGGTGTTCGTTGCGAACACCATGTATATCGATCCTTTTTCGTATATTTAAATTGCGGATCAATAGATTTATCGCACCACGCCACGCCACTGAGATCCGTTCCGCCAAGCGGAGAGGTCATTAAGGGTGTCATCGATGGGGGAAGTTCAAGAACACCAAACTTGACTCCTCTAACAAAGCTCTTAACACGAGGGTCTCTGTTTACGTTGTAATAACAGCCCGATAGTTTATGGGCCTTCTTGATTCGCGAGTAAGATGATGCTCTTACCGTGTCCAGGAGCTCGGAGATCTTTGCTAGGAAGTACATGTAGACGGCCCACGCGATTCGCATGGCTTTCGGCGTCCTTGAGAAGTCCACAGGCTCGCATCTCCAGCTGTAGTCCCTCAGCCAGGCGGCATCCAGCGCCTGCGAGGGTAGAACACACAATCATGAGGCACGACCAGGAAAGAAATTGTATACTCAAGGAAAACCTATCCCTTACACGATTCACGATTCTTATATTCCGACAACGTTCGACGGTAATATTTTGAAGTTTAAATGGATAAATCACGGAGTCAGGAACAATTGTCGTCTTTAAGTTTCATGGGAAACAATTCCTCCGTGTTCATATACTCTTACTATTCATCGTACACGGAGAAAAAAACCTCGTGCGTGGGACCCGAAGTTGAGGTCATACGGATCTCTGAAGTTTCCGGATTGAGTATCTGAACACTTTAGGTCTAGCTGTCGAGGTTCGGATCACGCATCTGAAACTTCAGTTCTTACATCCGAAAAACTTCGGTCCTCACATCCGAAGTACTTCAGATGCAAGAACTGACGTTTCGGATGTGTGATCCAAACCTCGACAGCTAGACCTAAAGTGTTCAGATGCTCAATCCGAAAATTTCAGAGATCCTTATGACCTAAACTTCGGGTCCCACGCACGAGGTTTTTTTCTCCGTGTAAAATTAATTAGATACCTTTGGGTGATATCGATTCGAAATCGATTATTAGTAAATCGCTTTTTTGGCCCAAAAAATAGAATAAATGAATCGATTATCTATAGTCGATTTTCAAGCAGAGCTGATTTCTCGAACCGACTAGCGATTCAAATGAATGCTCGATTGAAGCCGAACAATTTTGGTCCAAATTTTGAAAACGTTGGCGGCAATGATGTCAAATTATCCCTGATAACCCGGGACTTAATTTAAGTTTTAAGCCTTAGGTTCGCGCCGTGGAGGTTCTTTTTTCAAGTGTGGAGGAAAATGTGGATAATATTTTATTTACTTTTACGGCTTTGCAAACCTCGGCTTAATTTTGCCTTTATATATATCGACAAAATTTAAAAACCCAATGAAACTGTTTTGAAAAGAATTGTAATAAGTTTGTGATTATCGAATCGGATGCTGAATGGATTTGGCAAACGTTCCTCTTAAAAATTCTAGACAAAACAGTGACAATTAGTTGAATCAAGAATACTTTTTAACAAAACAATGATCAAAATTAATTTTACCCTTCGCCCGGTTTTAAGACGAGAGTGGATACTTTTCGATCGCTATGCCTCTACAAAGTTTATTAAGAGTCTTTAATTATGGCTACATATATATGAAAAAGTGGCAAAAGAGTTTAAATACTCCATGGTCACTAAAAGAGGAAAAAGGACTTACAGGGTCATCCAAAAGTGATACACCCTTTATGTAACTTTTGAATAAAGTTAGGTAGAGACCTGTAATTTTAGGAGTGTCCTTAAATTGAATAAGGGAACTACCTCTGGGACTTCTTAAAATTTTAGGGGGCCACGAAGGAGGCCACGGATAAAAAAGGTTAGGACCTTTTTTTAAATGGCAAATCCCCACTTGCGATAAATCATTTAAAGAACATGGAAAATGCGGAATATTGGTCCCCTGTATATGTATAATAGAATAGTAGAAATACATACCTCGAAAAAGATCCACACACTGACTACAACTTGTATAAAATTATAGGCTATTAAAGTTTTTGTTAATTTAAAAGGAGGTCTGTTGGCCATCCATTTTCGTCCTAAGGAGAGACAGAAGTATAAATATAATCCTAAAATTGTGAGACCGGGAACTGGACTGCCAAGAAGAGGCCAATCATTTGTCCTTTTATCTGCAACAAAACGACAAACGAAAGAAAAATCAATGTAATAGGTTTAAATCAATTTTTCCACTAACATAGGAATCCTGTTGTAGCATTGCAAGCCGCTCTCTGATGCCCGATGTACATTTTTAGAGTTCTTGTGAGGAAGTTGATTGGCAAATTTAACTCCATGACCTCCCTTACAACTAAATCCGTAGAAGTTGTATCTACCAACAGACCATTCACCCGTATTCTCCTTTTATTGGGTGAAACTCAAATCCCTCAGGATAAAGTATCTAGATATTTAGGCCTTCACCTGGATTCCAGGCTCGATTGGGGTACCCATATTAAAAAAAGGTGCACAAATGCGCCTAAAAATTTCAAATATGCAGTGGCTCTTCGGCCGCAAATCTCGCTCGCCCCATCAAATAAATTTGCTCCTCTACAAGTCAATGTTGAGGCCGGTTTGGAGTTACGGTTGCCAACTGTCGGGCTGTGCAGCCAAATCAAATCAAGATAGAAGTTTTACAAGTGAAAATTCTCAGAAGTATTGTTAAAGCTCGCTGGTATGAGAGAAATGCAGCTATTCGCGCTGATCTCAACATTGAATCAGTAGAGGAGTACATTACAAAAATATACACCTTTTACGAGGCTCGACTCCATCGGCACCAGTGGCGTAGCTTGCTTTGCGATATATCGATTAACCTGTCATTTAAATCTATGCAAAAGGATCGATTATCAAGGTGCTCGTAACGAACACCTTAATAATCGATTCTTTACTACAGCCTCAAATGAAGTAATATCGATAATCGATTATTCACGCCTCGCCACTGATTGGCACCCTAACGCAGAAGCACTGGCTCTCTTGGAGTCAGACCAAAAGAAGACGATTAAAAGATAGAAGGCCTCATGAGCTTGGAATCAATGGGCTCAAAAATGTTTCTCTCAGAAAAATAGAGCCATCAAGGTGCCTCCTCATGCTTCACGGACATGATTGGGGGTTCGTTGGACTTGGACCGGTTTCGGTCGTCCGCAAATAAGATGAAACAAAAACTTATCACTAATTAGTATTCATTTGTTGTCTTCATTTCCTCCTCAATTATTAGAGGTAGTATTAATTATTTCCTTAGCTGTAAAATTGTTATTTACAACTAAAATACTAGTAGTTTTGCCTTGCTGTTAAGCGGCGGCTCATTTATGTGTAAATTCTAACTTGTGTTTTTTGTTTTTTTTTCGGCGGTTGAAAAACGGAATGTGAACCCCGAAACGTCCTGTCCAAATTACTTTTATTTACATCCTGTACCCCGTGTTCCTCTAATCTCATTTATAACTAAATGTACCTTTAACGACTTAATTAAGCTTTTAAAAGACATGTAAAATGTCCAAAAGTGTATCATTGTACATGTACATACTTCTTTTGTGGAAATCAAAAAAAAAAAAAAAAAAAAAATAATCATCATAAAAAAAATGACCTCTCTTGGGACCAAGAAAAACTTTACGAATCATGTATAGCATACAAATCAATAAATTAATTTTCACTTCTCAAGGTCTTTTCTATTAAAGCAAATGAGGGAAAATTTTACTGTACGAAAATTGGTTTGTGTTTAGTGAAAAAGTGAGAGGTTCATCTAACATTTCATAGCGTGCAACCACTTTAGGGTGTGCTGGTTTAAGAGATAATAAAATACTTGATGAGTACCAGCCCAGTTCTAATTCTTATTTTAACCAAAATTAAACTGAAGAACTTCGCGCATTATTTGTGAATTAAGATCAAGAGATCTAGTACAATTAAAGTAATTTTTCATCCGTGAAAATAAAATGCCACTTTGCTCTCTTCATCAAGGCACCTCATTCAAATTATCGCTCATTTGACTGTTTTGTGAATCAAACTAGAAGATGTATTTACGCAATCTTCTCGATGAGGTTCAAAACGAGGCGCCGGCCTGGCTGCGAGAACCACGTGCTGATACCCAATCGAATAATCGTTGCGTCTAATTATTCTCACTCACACATACCCAGTAACGAAGAAAGCTTGTCGCACACTGTGGAATTTTACCGGAAAATCTGACCAGACCTCCAATTTCAAAACTAGGGGAGGTAAAAAAGAACAATAACGCGCGATATTCGAATGTGTCCTGTTGTGGTTTCTTAAACCAATATGCGTTTTAAATGCAACTGAGTCCCCCACGCTGAAACCGGTTTAAAATACCCATTTTACTAAGATTAAAGTAATGTAAATGGACTAATTGATGGTTTACTTCAAGTTGGCTGTAAGTGAGAAACACTCGGGGCGGATTCGAGAGGGTGATATTAATGGCTAAAGTGCTAAATCACGTATATCCACTCCGATGTTTCAAACTTTCCGCTCCTCCTTTACTTTTTTGGAGAGGAACAAGCTACCTGTATGGCTCATTTTTCTTCATAAATAATACGGTCCGGTAGAACGCTGGAACTAAGCGTTACCAGATATGCAAATGTAAGAGGTCTCGGAGCTTATGGTATAGATTTTGCAAGACAGAAAAAAAAAATCAACATAGTCACCTGGTTTTCCGAAGAAAATATAGAGCATGACAGGAAGTCTGCCACGTAGCTAACGGAGATACGTGGTTTTGCATTTTCGCAATCGATATTCGTGATTAGTTTTTTTATTATGTGAATAAACATCTTTTTAATGGACGAGCCACAAATAGTAGCTTCTACTCAAAAATTGTGGTCCAATGCGTTTATCTTTGAAAAAATAGAGTTTTAATAATCGTTATTTCAGGTCTCGAGGATTAAACCGCGGAAATTCGCAAAATTTGAAAAGTTGAATTTCAAAGACAGACATTCTCGAGGAGTTTTGACATCCTTAGGTTCATGAACATCAGACATGAGTAATATTGGAATATTCGCCCCAAAACCTGATGATTTGGATCATGGCATGCTTGCTATACCTAATTTTTACCAGCTGCCACTTAAATATGAGTTCTCACTTAACTCAGTCCTGACTGACTCAGTGACTGAGTCTTACTCAGTCTCGGTTTCGCAATAACAGCAAATCGACGGCTCATTTTTATTTTTTCTGGTTGAAAATGGAATTGTTAATATTTTGAAAGGTTCCGGGTTTTTGTTTATCCTTTGTTGTTTTTTAGCAGCCTTTTCCCCAAATTAAGTTGTTATTTTACTATATGAATTTCGGCTGATTAAGTTGTTTTTCGCTCTTACTTAACTTTGAGTGGTCTCAGCTACGAACTAGTTTTGGCCAGGTTGTGGGGTCAAAAATTCAGTGTGCGGCAAGCAGGACTAGTGAAGTGATGTTTCGATTTTTAAATCCGAATGCATTGACCGCGCGGTGAGTCCCGGCACACCGGAAAGAATATTGTTTCCATTTAAAGACACATGCGTGGAAAGCACTTATTGTTCACTCTCCTCCTTCCTCCTTCCGTTCTCCCGGATTCATTTTCCACGACCATTTCCACCTCTTGTTTTCTTTCCAAGTTCATTACCATGCCCGAAAACGCCGCGGTTATTTTCCTTTACAGCTTAACTGCATTCGACTCTCCTTCATGGGGTAGTAATTTGAGTGAAGAGGCCTTCAAGCCCTCCGCATTCATGCCGCAATCACACGCTGAATGAGGAAGCTGAATGTGGCTTGAATGTGGAAGTCATCTGCCCGATGCCTGAATTTTGCTAGAGTACCTATATTGAGAGAGTATGGCCACTGAGGTTACCACCTCTGATTGGCTCAGCCATCTTAGGCTAAATGGAGCCCTTAGGACCCAAAAATGGCGGACGCCATAAATTAATGTAATGCAAAATGACTCAAAATGTAGTTTTCTTTGCTTATCGTAACGAGAAATTTACTCAAATGCACTATTGCGACATCTTTACATATTTTTAAGGCTAATCGTGTGCAATTTTTGAGAAAAATTATCTTAGATGTAGTAAGGTTGGCAGCAAGTGCGGTTGGTGATAACCGTCAAAAGTTGGCAATGACCCCCTCCCATCCACAAAAACCAAAACAAAGCACCGCCATTTTTGGGTCCTAAGCCTCTCCATGGGGCCCAGTGGCCATACTCTCTCAATATAGGTACTCTAAATTTTGCGGGACACGTGAAAAATTCAGTAACGATTTTCAGCGACCATCGGATAATGTCGGATTTGTCTGAACTATTCGAATAGATTTGATACACATCTGGATGAAGTTGACTTCCATATTCAGCTGCCAAATTCAGCATGTGATTCCGGCATTAGGGCAGGGAAGGTAGTACACCAGAATGTGCATTCGTTGCTTAGAAGAGAAAGAGAAGAGAGTGAGGCCTAATTAAGTTACGACTCAACATGTGACAAGTTTGAGTTGTTCCCAAGAAAACTACAGATAGGGCCCTATTTAAATATAAACCTAAAAAAAGAAAAAAGAAGAAGAAAAAAGGTTACGACCATGACAAGGTGCTTCTCAGTTGAAGTAGATGTTGTTTCGCCGCGAATAAAAATTTAGTTGCAGTCAGAAATTAAACAGATTGCCGTTACAACTGGGTAGCTAATGCGTTCGTCTTAAAATAAAAACAGGAGTGAAAATACATCGATCGATTGGAGTAATAGCTAAGATATGATGGTCTCGTGTCTGAGCACATTTAAAAAACGGGCTCAGGATAACTTACCTCCTAAGTCAAAGAAAACGAAATTCCAAAATTTAACTACAGCGTTTTGTTCAACTACAGTGTTGTTTTCGGAAGACGACATGGTGCTTGGGTAAGTTTGTATTTACAATGAGTAGGACCTGAAACATACAGAAAACGAAACATACCTTAGTTTAGTGTAATTTAGTTTAGCATCAGTGGATATAAAAATGAGCATATCATTTGAAATCTTGAAACACGACAAGACCACCAATAAATGTCTTAATTTCTGGGTTCATGTTCAAAATTTTGCTGAGGATGATTCTTCATTAGCAAATGACTGTTAACGAAAGGACAGCAAAACTTCCAGAAGGGTCGTCCCGAAATAACGTACCGCAATTTTTCAGTATTTTTGACCCCCTCCCCCTTGTAACGCTCTTGTGACGCAGGTCCTTATCCTTTAACACGTGAAAACAAAGTGGCGTAATGCTCTCCGCGAATCCCCTCCCTCCTAGAGCTTTAAGTAACTTAGGGACGGGCCAAAACCTCGTATCTCGTCTGTGATGTTTTATAATCTTCGCTCTGATTTTATTTTGTTTAAGGAGAACAAATAAATATTATTCTTTTGAAGTTTTTTCAAAATTTTCCTTGCATAGAGAAGAAAAATCATGGACGTGTTTGAGTATTGACGTTGAGTATTTTTCAATCAACGTTGCAAACCAAGATACGTGATTTGGAGGTTTCACCATCGATATGTCTACCCTCAAAAGTTGATCTGCGGTAAATGATTTGCGAGTTAACAGATAATCTAGGACAACCGAGAAAAAGCTCGATTTCGACATTCCACTGAGACAGAATGCGCCTCTTGCAAACTTTTTCTGGAGCAAAAAGCAGAGTCGTTTCTCATAGAAAATGGCTCAAAAATCACGATGAACGCCAGGGCCGGATTCACCTATTTGCCGCCGATGGGCCGCCTATATTTTGTCGCCCCGTCCTCATTCGTTTTGAAACTCGATAAAAACCATCAAATGAACGTGCCAGCGGGAAAAGGGTGCATAAGACGCATTTATTCGTGTTGAACACATTTTTTGGGAAAGCCCTGTCAACACTACTTGCAAAAGTTCACGGAACTTTGCGCGAAAGTTAAGATGCGTAAACCTATCTCTGTGTGGACAAGGCCCTCCATTCATAAGAAATGAACGAAAAAATTATGAAAGAACAAACATAAATGTGGCTCAATGATTTTAACTTTCGCCGCCGCGCCGCGCAGACAGCACAGTGTTTGGCGCAATGCGTGAAGTATTCCGACAGTTTAGTAGGCGCTATGAGTTTCACGCCGACGACCGCTGTTGAACGCCCTGTGTTTGACGCAATGCGTGAAGTATTCACGCAGTCTTGTAGGCGCTGTGCGTTTCACGCTGACCGCAATGACCGCACTGTGTTTGATGCAATGCGTGAAGTATTCGTGCAGTCTTGTAGGCGCTAATATGTGTTACATGCCAATCGCAGCGCCGAGGGCTTCTCCTTTTCATCTCGAGTCCTCGTCATCATTTCTCTCTAAGTCGCGCCGTTCCAGGCCAAATTGCGTGTTTGATTTCTCTCTTAACTCGACTTATTGAGGGTGCTGTCTCTTGTATCAGTAAGAGACGACAAAACTAGAAATTACCTTACTCTCAGGAAAGGGCCTGTTGCAAACTTTTGCTAGAGCAAAACTAAGAGTTGTTTCTTATAGATAATGCCTCAAAAATCACGATGAGCGCATTGGCAAAGTCTGAAATGCACTCATAACTTCACAATCTGCGTAAGAAATTTGCGTTTTTTTAAGCTTCCCGCTTCAAAAACGATACTACGGCACAGATGAACATTTTGTAAGAGGAGTCGTTCCATCGTCGGCAATAATCATCATAGCCGACGCCAATCCGCCAAAACACGTTTGATGGGACGAGATAACACCTGAACTGGATTGGACCAGATAACAATCGGTGTGTTAACGTTCATATTTTCCATGCCCGAATTGATTGACCTTGAACTCTCCTTGAATTACGCGCGGAACTGCGTGCAAGCGTCGGCCATGATGAATATCGCCGACGATGGAGCGACTCCTCTAACAAAATGTTCACCTATGCCGTAGTATCGTTTTTTAAGCGGGAAGCTTAAAAAAACGCAAATTTCTTACGCAGATTGTGAAGTTATGAGCGCATTTCAGACTTTGCCGATGCGCTCATCGTGATTTTTGAGGCATTATCTACAAGAAACAACTCTTATTTTTGCTCTAGCAAAAGTTTGCAACAGGCCCAATGATAGATTGTCGCCTTTTCTCGTTTGTAATTTTGTTTGTATAAATCCGATTTTTTTTATATCTACACTTTAAAAAATTGCAAATTTTTGCCGCCCCTTGGATTTGCTGCCATGTGCCGCGGCCCATGTGGCCACCCCCTTAATCCGGCCCTGATGAACGCATCACATGAGTCTGAAATATATTATTAACTTTGCCACCTGCGTAAGAAATAGACGTTTTTAAAAGCTTCCCGCTTCAAAAGTGATACTACGGCACAGGTGATTATGACCTAAGAAAAGTCGTTCCATCCAACCCTTGCGCATTACGATGCTACACAATATTCAACATGACTGACGCCTCCGCGCGCAAATCACGAGGAAGTACCATAATCTTTATCAACGCACACGGAGAAAAAAGCTTCGTGCGTGGGACCCGAAGTTGAGGTCATACGGATCTCTGAAGTTTTTGGATCACGTATTTAAAAACTTGAGGTCCAGCTGCCGAAGTTCGGGTCAGACATCTGAAGTATTTCGATATATATACCGAAGGGTTCGGGTCACACATCTGAGGTACTCCGGTACATACCGAGGTGCCTGGATGTCTGACCCGAACTTCGGCAGCTCGACCTCAAGTTTTCGGATGCGTGATCAGAAAACTTCAGAGATCCACATGGCCTCAACTTCGGGTCCCATGCACGGAGTTTTTTTCTCCGTGCATTGAAAATGTAAAAATAGACACGCGCCGGTTGCTAAAATCGTGTTTCGTCACGTGTGTATTTGGCGGGTTGGCGTCAGCCATGTTAAATATTGCGTCGCATCCTAAATGGAACGACTCCTCTTAGGAAATGTTCACCTGTGCCATTTGAAGCAGAAAGCTTAAAAAACGCATATTTCTTACAGAGGTCGTCAAGTTGGGATTGTATCTTTGACTTTCCCAACGTGCTCATCGTGATTTTTGAGCCATTTTCTATACGCATTATCTCTTCTTATTGCTCTAACTGAAGTTAGCAGCGAAGAAGTTAGTCCATGTGGACTACCTCGGAGTTAGCTCATAAATAACCAAATGGACTGCATTTTGCAATTTAGAACTATAAAGTATGGGTCTTCTGGAAAAACACTTATGTGCATAGGGAAACTAATGGCACATACGTCGTTTTTAAACCGGGCTAGAATTTATAGTTCCAAATTACAAAATGCAGTCCAAATTATTTGTCGCTTTGGGAACTGAATGACATGCGTCAACATGGCTTCTTTTCTACAGAGCTGGGCACTTTTCAACTTCGTTGTGGGTTATCATCGGTTTGTCTTGGTATCGTCTATCATATTCGATAACAAATATCGTCTCTGAGCCTTTTACATATGGATGAGACTTCATTGAAGCGTGTATTTCAGGAAGCCAAGAGCTTTCATCACGCCCTCTTTCTGAGTCATCCTCCAACGCCCGGTCGCATCAGTTTCCCGGTAGCTCCAAGCTCAGAATTCTTCTGCCGGTTCACACCCGAAGGATCCGTGACTTCCAGCTCCGAGAGTGAATCTTCGCTCCTTTGACACGAAGGCTTGAATTTTTTTTGAGGCGAGTCCTATTTCCCGTATATTTCTATGATTTCCCGGGCTCACGTGAAAATTAAGTTAAGATTTTATGTCAGAAGAGAGACGAAACGAGGAATCAATCATCGAGGTGGTCACGCTGCGCTGAGCTGCGTCTCGCGCGAGAATGCAACGGTGCAATTGGCGCGATAAACAAACGCCGGGAAAGTAAACAGACAACTCGGGAGCACGAACGACCTTGCGCCTTGCTGCAGTTTTGTCTCGACCGGGAAAAACGCCGTAAGTGCCTCCAAACGATGCCAAATTTCATCTGACAAATCACAAATTTCCAGGAAAACTTGTAACTATTTTTCCTCCAATTTTTCAATTAATTTTGAGCGCAATAGAGAATTTGCAGGTGTCTGAAATTTGATGAATTTCGTGTTCAAGTGAAAACTACTGAATGAACTAAACACGAAGATATCCTTAGTTCATGAATTGAACAATTATTGGAGGAGATATTACGAAATGATCTAATCTGCTAAAATACGAGTGTTTAAGTGGGAAATGCCCCTAGATGACGTCACTAGGCGGTGCATTATCTAACTTTTAAACCTATTTTTATACTATTTCCCATATCAGAAAAAAGTATAAAAAATACTGGGAAATCAGCTGTTTAAGCACTTTCAGATGAAGCAATAGAAAAAATATTGCATGCAAATTCCCCATTTAAACTAATACACCTGATCATTCCAAGAAAAAATTTTCATAACTTTTGAAAAAAATGAATATTTTATAGAGGGAAATATGGCAACATCCGAATGCTCATACGATGTTTTTGCCGCAGAGTTGGTCGATGATGGTCCAGTCGCGGTGCACGCGTCAAGCGAGACATGGATCGGACCGCCAGCAGCCCTATTCTACTTCACGCCCGTCCCGTGGAATCCGAGAGCCACTGCACCTCAGTGTCTCAAGGTTTCAAGCAGTGGCGTGGCACGCTTTATGATAAATCAACTGATCTGAAACTTATAGAATAGAATAGATTATTAGGGTGTTCGCAACAAACACCTTATTAATCGATTCTTTATCAAAGGTTCAACTGGAAAAATCTCGATAGTCGATTATTCACGCTTTGCCACTGGGTGACTACACCTGGAGGGGCGTTCGTGTTCATGCACGCGTCGCATAAGCTTTTGTGAGGAATCATCAAGAAGCTCGATTGTCGAATCGATATTGAATGACCTTGTTCGACACAAAACATTGCTAAGATAGGGTTTATTGATCAGGATCATTCGGTAACGATTCAGCAATCGAACAGTTGGTCTCCAACATTCGGTCCATGTCAAACTATCTATAAACGAGGCATCAACCCTACGAGGCTCCGTTTCCTGACTGAATTTTTGGACGGCATCAATCTTTTTTTTTTTTTTTTTTTGAGTTTTGTGACGGCATCAATCTTAACCAGCCCGAGTACTTTTCATGTTTCCTAATTTCCTCTCATGTTGTATTTTATATCTAAAATACTGAACAAGAGGATGCCTCGAAATTATCTGTGAATTTTTCCTAAATTATGAAGAATATGAATTCATTTAAGAGCCGATCAAGAAACTGCCCCTTTTTGAAGACGCGGAGATTTTTTCAAGTTTATCCCAAGCGAACCTTTATGTTGAGACAGAATTTCATCTTGCTACGTATTCGTAACGGCGCGTCCCACGCTGCTGCGTGCACTGCTTCATGGAGTAGGGTGACCGGAGCGCCTTCCTTTTTGTCATAAGCAACACGCGCGTCCATAGAGTACGAATAGTTGTATCAAGGCGTTCTTATCACCATCAATCGGATGCGTTGCTTATTTTGATGGAGATATTAGCACGAAAAGCCTCGACACGTCTTATTCTACCCGATCGCCGTTAAATACTTTGAATTAAAAAATGAGCCTATTGAAAAAAGCGAGTATTTTAATATTGTTTCATTAAAGAAAAAACTTTAATTTATTTTGTATTTTCTGGGACAAAATTTCATCAGTTGACGTTACTTGGGGATTAAGATTTCTGTAGACAGTCCGATCTGCCGACCAGTCGTGATGGAGCGTTGCACCTTCAAACATGTTGCAGACCAATCGTCGAAGAGAAACAAGTTAACTTCATTGCTTGAAATCCATACAGAATATTTCGCTCACGGAGAGGCAAAATTAAGGTAGTTGTCAAGAAATTACTTTGATTAGTTTCCAAAGAAAAAATAAAACGTGACAGGAAGTTTGCAACGTCGCAACTCGCAAACGGAGATACGTGATTTTGTATTCTGGCTATCGATACATTTTTCGGGCGACTATAACTCAATGAAAAGTCCACACTAGAAAAAAAGTCGCTTGGATCTAGAGTTCAGACTCTAAATAACATTGACAAGAAAAAACACTCTTGATTCAATCAGATTTTTCCTTGAATCGAAGAGCCGAGCCTCTTGATTTAGGCGGATTTCTTTTTGATTCAAACATAAAATCCGATTGAATCATCAAGAGTATTTTTTCTTGTCAATGTTTTTAAGAGTCTGGACTCTAGATCCAAGCGACTTTTTTCCAGTGCACTCAGTTGACTCTACGTCTCGAGTGCAACAAACCGATTCTAGATTGATCATAAATATGCATCCCTGAAAATTGACCAATCCAAGTGTAGCTCCAAAAAAAAAAAAAAAAAAAAAGAATGAGAAAATGAGCGGGACTTGTGCAATGCTGAGGACGGAAGGTCTGGGGCGGCGGGGGGCGGGGGCGGTCGGGTCTAGAAGATACGAGTGAAGCCTGCGCGGGTAATTGAATGCAATTTCAAAACCGTGAAGAGAGGTCGAAGGTGTTCAACTCTTAGTGCATAGCTGCATAACTGCATGACGCGGCACGGCGTCAGCAACGGTCAAATCAACATGAGACGTTGTCGGATTATAACGTCGATTCTATCTACTTTATGCAAATATTAAATTAGCCGCTCCTGGGTTAGATCACGGCTGAGAGTGGTGATCACTTTCCAACAAACATGGAATAGTTATTGGAGATTTTCAAAACGCAGCTGATTTGATTTGATAACGTGAGTTAGGTACCTTTCAGCTTGGAGGCACTTGTATGAACAATAGGGCTCAACTTAAGTAGTTACGTCAGAGGAGCGGCAATATGTTCGCCTTCATTGTGCATAGGTAGGCAAGTTCTGGACATAGAAGCACGTTGATTTGTAACCTGTTCTATTGTTATTTTTTCCGTTATTTTCATAACTCATGAATTTTATCGCGGGCCGGCGCCTAGACGTCTTTCATCCTTGCTTTATGAATTTTGAATTCCATCTCTTGTAAATACGACCAAACAAAATTTAAAATGCTGTCTCGGAGAGAAATTATAGCTTAGTGATAGTAAATGGACCACTAGACAGAGTGCGAATTTTAGTCATCTGCTCCATTGGCTCCAATCAAAATTTCGTGTTAATCACGACTTGCGCGACCATAACTACTGAAATTGGCTTCTAACCAATATATTAATATTTGTTGGTGAATAAATTTATACTTCTCGCTCCTGAGAACAAACCAAAATTTGGCTAAAAACGAGTTTTCAGATACGAAAACTATAAGAAAAGTTAAATACTTCACGTTTATTAGGCGATTTGATCTGTATCTTGGCTAAAATACACATGAAAAAAAAAAAAAAGGCTTTTGGATCCAAAGTCCAGACTCTCAAAACATTTGACAAAGAACGATACCTACTCTTGATTCAATCGGATTTTGGCTCGAATCGAAAGGCAAGCCCGCAAGCCTCTTAATTTAAGCGCGTTTTCTTTTGATTCAAGAGTTTTTTAAATAAAATTTTTTTAATAGTCTAGAATCTGGTTTCAAGTGACTTTTTTATAATTAAGACATTTTGCCCGATATGTCAACCCTTTGGCGTAACAATTTCTACTTTAGCCCTGTTTTACACTTAAATCCATGCTTTCTGAGGCTCATGCGGAAATCGAGAAACGCCTCTACGCCAGAGGAGCGACGAACTGGACGCATGTAAATCAAAAGTAACTATATATCTTTTGATATGAGCCCTGAGATCCATATGAATACATGCATGACAGGCCCCATGACACAATGGTTATAGTTCCTTTTCCTCCATATACATCCAATTATGATGTCCATGAAGCCTTTGAAGGGGATCCAATCAGAAATGGGTTCCACACGGCACCGCGGGCTGATTATTGAAATTGATACACGAAGCTGTAGACAAAGGAGAAAAAAGAAGAAAAATGGAGCAATCTTATTGATTGAAACGGGTTTTCGTTATAGACTAAAGGAGAACATGATGGACTAACTGTAGGGTCTCTCCTCGGTTTCCGTTGGTTAGTCTATTGCTTAGCTAGTTCATTGCAACCACCCACTTCCACCAATAGGATCGCTATATTTTACCCATGTCTCCTTTGTCTATACCTTCGTCTATCGATTTCGATCAGCCCGCCATACCTACTCTGGGTATGTATTGATGTATAGAGCCGCTTTTATAGCGCTCTTTGGCGCTCTGCATGCGACACCCAGCCGCCAAAGTTCCCTCTCCTCCCGAAGTCCTTCAGGGAGTTGGCAAACCCTCATCTCCTCTAAAACCCCCTGTCGCCACCCTTTCACTGGGCGTCCCCTTCGTCTCCTCCCAGGTGGAACCCAATCAAGTATCTTCTTTGGCAGTCTTTCGTCCGGCATTCTATTGACATGACCATACCAGACTAATATAACACCCACTCTAAACTCGAGGATTGACAATGATGAACCTAATGAGACGTCAAGTGGTCGTCGAGGATCTCGGTCGCCGTCGTCCCGTCTCGTTCACGTTGAGTCTCGCCGTGACGACTCATCGGGCGACTCATCATCGTCATCGTCATCGTCATCGTCGTGGTACTGCGTTCGTCGGCTGGGCATCGACCCGTCGAACTGTGCCAACCGCGCCGCGCGTCCTCTCGCCGTGCGCCTGTCGAAACGAAACGCAACCTCCGGCTGAACTTGACGAAGGTATGAGTGCCCCCCCCCCCTTCCGATTCCCCCGGCGTCGCGACGCTGCGCCGCTTCCCGGCCCACCTGCCCGCGGTCGGCACCGCAGCGTCACGCGCCCCGGCCCCCTCCACTTTCGCTATCGTTCACGCTCGATTCAAAAAAAACTATGTCGATTACGGTCCTGCCCGAGCTTGTTACCACCGGCTCACCACTTTGACATCGTTCCGAAATTTGTCTCCCCAAGTTGCGCAGTCGGCGACTCCGTTCGGCCGAGCCACGGAGCGACAGGTCTCCGCGCACGTTCCGCGTGTCACGGAATCGTGTTTTCATGGTGGATTTTTTCGGGTTTTCGGGTATAAACAGAAATGAGAGACCCTTTATCGGTATCTTGGCAATGGTGCAAGCTTTTACATTCGGGACTCCAACATTCAACTGTTGACTTACCTGCTAGGTGGATGTTGAACAACGTGTTGGATTTTTCGTTCGGGAAACACACAAAAGTTCTGTAAACTTGTTTGGTTCATCGTTACCCGAAGCTCATCATCCACCTATTGCGGATGATGACTGTTGCTCCCTTATAATTGGACTGCATTTTGCAATTTGGAATTATAAATTCTGGCTCTTCTAGAAAAACACTTATGTGCAAATGGAGACTGATGGCACATACGTTGTTTTTAAACCGGGCCAGAATTTATAGTTCCAAATTGCAAAATGCAGTCCAATTATCCGTAAGGAAGTGTTGAATCCCCGAAATTAGACGTTTCCATCTGTCGCCAAGAAGCCAGTGGAGGGTCTCTTGTCTCTGGGTATAAAATACAAAGAGGGCTGAAACTCACAGGTTGTTGGAGAACAAAAATTTGTAACGATGCGTTTTGGCCCTAATCATCCTTAGCTTCGTGCAACCCCCTCCCCCAATAAGTTTACCAAACACAGGGTCGTTTTCTGAACTGATTGCTCGATACGTCTTTGAACAGCAGACTAAGAAGTAGGTCAGCAGTGTTGAATGCTGGAGTCCTTGAAGTAAAACCATCCACCTTTGCGAGATACTAGCGGGGAGTTTCTCCATATCATTGGAGAGAGATGTAGAACAGTCTTGTGCGACTCTAATAAAGGTGAATTCCGGAAATTTATTTGCCCACAACATTCAATGTAATCAATGTTTGAAGGCAGGGGCGGTGTGGCCAGGGGTGCTAGGATGCTGAATCACTCTAAAAATTCTGACAAATGGCTCAGGGAACCCCAGCACGACTCCTCTAGGAGCCCCCAAAACTTGAAAACCCCACATTATGGAAGGCTTTAGATTAGTAAGGGGAGCCTCCCACCCGAGGGAAGGGGCCCCGAAAACGTGTCAGCACCCCAAAAATTTTCGAGCCAGACCGATAGTTCTTGACTGACTTACCAATACTGACTGATGGACGCGAAAGTATGCTTCAAATATTCGGATAATTTGCTAAGCAACGAAGGTCATACTTCCATTGTTTTACATGGTACGAACAATTTTTTCTTTATTTTTCAGTATCATTGGTCTCCATGTATTTGAAAATAGACCGTCGAAGTTCAATCGGTAGTTCCGATAGGATCAACCTTTTCATACCTTTCACATACCTTTTTTTAAAACTTTTTTTCATAAACGCCGGGTGGCTAAATGAGGAACACACGAACACAACCCTGCAAGTTAGCTTGCATTACTGCCTGGCGTCTTGCGTCATAAGAAGCAAGTGCTGTAGGCTGTTTATACCTTCATTCATTTTAAGGATTGAAAGGTCAGCAAAGTCTGAAAATGGTGACTCTATCAGTATTAGCGAATCATGCAGTGATACATCAAAGGAGAAAAGTGCAAGCTCATTTGACAAAAGTGGCGACTGGTTATACGCTCTGAAGCACCAGTGGCGTGGCGTGCATTGCGATGTATCGATTGATCTGCCATCTAAACCTATTGAACAGGATCGATAAACAGGGTGTTCGCAAAGTACACCTTAATAATCGATTCTTTCCCATAGCTTCAAATGGGAAATTTTTGATACTCGATCATCTACGCTTCGCCAATGTAAAGCACAACCAACAAAAAAGGGGTACTTGGTGAAGATGCATAGACCACAGAACAACTTTTGTTGGGGCGTTGCCACTACTTTCAGAACACTGTCTCTACAGCACATACTTTCATTTACTACTGACCGGAGTAAAAGCTAAATATCTTTAAACCTCCGTTTTGAAGTTTGAAATGAAGAGTCCAGAAAATTACGCTCTTATTGATTATCGGTTGAATTAATCACCGATAACTGTCCTAACGAAAGTATTTAAAAATGAAGTATTTAAGTATTTTAGCCATCTCGTGAGGCACATACAAAATAGACACAAAGCACGAGAAAGGCACTATTATTATTTTTTGAACGAGGGCGATAGAGTCAATTGCAACATGTCGAAATTGCCGAAGTCGGTTAGTTAATTTTTGTGCTAATATGAACAACAGCTGAGCAAATTTCCTGGAGAAAAGAATGATTTTTTTTTCACACCCTTTAGGACAATTCCAGATAGATACTCTCAATATTCAGTCCGTAAGAAAAGGAACTGTGAGTGGTTTTTTTGAGACCCTCCAAAGGAATTACGCCCCTGGCGGCCTTGTCCATAGTATCGATTAAAATACGTCGAAAGAATGACGATGTGGCAACTAGCGGTGACTTTTTGTTTCAGTCCAAGATGATTGATTTGCATATTTACTTGAATGGAAGCATTAAGATACAAAATGAGAATCTAATTTCGAGAGGTAGCTAGTTTATCTAATGGAGCTCTTGCATATAAGTTTATTCTTGTGTAAAATTTTGCGAGAAATACGGTGATACCGTGGGTTTTCTTTGAAACGAACTCTCAAGCTCAAAAAAACTCGCACACTGTTAAAAAGTTTCAAAGGCGAGGGGCTCAAAGTCAGAGTTGGCTCTCAGAATCATAATGGAGTTGGCTCCACGCTACGCTAAGAGTCGACCTAGTCAAACTCTCCATGGACAGATATGTAGGGAGGAAATGCACCAATAGCTCCAGTTAATGTATTTCGACGGTGGAACTCTCAAACCACGTATCTCGTTTGCGGTGTATTAGAATCCACGCTCCCACTTCATTTTTTAGAGGAAAAAAATGAACACCATTCCTTGAAGTTTTCACCGAATTTTCCACGCACAGAAAAAGAAAATCACAGTTATCCATTTAGAAAAATAAAGTATAACATAGGAAGTCTGCGACATCGCAAACTGAGATACGTAGTTTGGGAGTCTTGCCATCGTCGTCTTGTCGATTTGTTCCGTATACCATGTATGCATGAAGTGTTGGACTAGATGTACAAGAAAAATCACGGTAGTTTCTAAAGAGGAATAGAGAAAGAAGGGGGAAAGAAGGAAAAGAAGGAGGAGAGAGAGAGAAGGAGGCGAAGAAGGATAAGATGAATGAGAATGAGAAAAAGAAGGAGAAGGAGAAGGAGAAGAGAAGGAGGAGGAGAAAAGAAGAAGAAGAAGAAGGGCAAGAAGAAGAAGAGGAAGACGGAAAAGAAGAAGAAGCAGGAGGAAAAGAAGAAGAAGCAGAAGGAAAAGGAGAGGAAGGAGGAGGAGAGGGAGAATAAGACTTCGAATTGAGAGAAACAAATCAAAGAATTAAGAGAAAAAAATCAAAGGGTTGGAGAAGAGGTAAGGAAGTTGGAAGGGAAAGGAGTGTCGGTTGCTAAACCTCACATGGCAGGCAAATCAGGATGATAAGTTTGAGCTGGAAGAAATTGCGCAAAGCTTGCTCAATAAGCGGCCTGAACAGAGGAGAGTCGGATAATTAACTTAGGCACAATTCATCGCGAAACTGGCGCAGGAGCATCGCGCACGGGGCTTATTTTGGAGCGCGACTCCATTCCGCGGAGAACAGCTCATTTAGTGGCATTTAGTGGTTTAGTCTTTAAAGTTCACAGAGGAGCAACAGACATAGTCGAACATCAATCAGCCGATACGCCCGAGTGTTGGGAGAGGTCAGTTCGCTCGGCCTAGACCACAAAGCACATAGAGCCCTAATCTAATGAAGCGAGCTGGGGTCAATGGGTCATGCCCCGTCTTACCAACTCCAAGCAGGGTGGATTGCAGGAAATAAAATATGAAAGATTTGAAATTTCAGTGAAATATTTCATGATAGTCCATACAACTGTAATATATTTCATATTTTCGGGAGCCAGAGTATGCAACCCGCATTAATAAACAGATAATCCAGAATTTGAACGATCCAAACATTTGTGGAATACGGAAAGCAAAGATATATATTGATGGTGGGACGAAGATTTTGAAACACCGCAAACAAGATACATGGCTTGGGAGCCTCACCATCGATATGTGAAATAGCCTTATGCACACATCTGATTGATATTGACTGCATTTTAATCTTTATTCAATCTTTATTCTTATTCATTCTTTATCTTTATTCATCTCTTTATTGGAGTCGAATATCCATACTCACAAAGTATGTTTCTATATATTTCATATATATCTGAAAATTCATGAAATATTACCTGTCGAATTTTAAGATTTTAAGGCTTTTCATATATTTTCTATATCTAATAGCTATTGCAGTTTTTTCAGAAGGTCAATGAATGTCAAATTAAAACTTAAAAATAAAGAAAATGGCTATATTAACACAGCAATTATATTAGATTGTTTAGTAGGTAAAGTTCAATTTTCGCACATTCAAACAGTGGTGTGCACATTCAAGGAGTTCACATACTAACGATTCTAGATTTTTTCAAAGAACGTGCCGGGGTAAAATATCCATTCTGTAATCAAAAATAACGATAGATTTTGTGTCCTCCTCATGTGAGTCTTGAACTTCCGTATATTACTTGGTTTCGCCGAAATGGACCCAGGCATCCGAAAAGAAGTTAGCGATAGTAGTTCCGTCTCGACTCCTAAGTTTGTTTACAATTGAAACAAGACGGACGTGATCAAACGGCTCTGGATTGACTTAACTGTTTTCCAGTGTTCTCTCATCAAATTTTAGAATTGCATCAGATTCCGTGTGACCCAGTTAATGTTTGCAAACAGCCCGGATGGAACAGCTCCAATGCCGGGTAAACATAGACGTGGATAGATCAGATAGATTTGACAATTAACAAAATTTAACCCTATATTTTGGACTATGGGAAAGCAGCAGAATGCACCCGCATATTTTTGGATTTTACTCATTAAATGCATGGTATCGACTGCGACTAACTATATACTTTAATTGACCGCTGTTAAGTTTGTTAAGTGAGTCTCAAGCCTGCCAAATGACGGTTGGTTACGTCGAGGGAGGGAGGGGTAAAAAAATAGAAAAAATGGGTGACGTAATTTATAGACGGCCCCAAATGAACGAATCCTAATGCGTGAAACTTCCTGAAAATATTGTCTACCTGATTAACGCCTTCAATCTCGTCGAATATGCAACAATTCTACCACTGAGCGTAAATACGGAAAACACGTTTTAAGGCGTTATGCTTTATTCATGTGTTATTTTCCAACCAATGTGCAACGGAACAAAAATGTCCCGAACGAATGCCTCTATAAGCCCAACGATTTCTTTAAAGTCGTCTTTAACTTAGTCCGAGGCTGTGAACGTGTGTCCTTTTTGGAGTTAAAATGCACCTGCTAGTTGGACTACATTTTGCAATTGAACTATAAATTCAGGCCCGGTTTAAAAAAACGTATGTGCCATTAGTTTCCCTATGCACATAAGTGCTTTTGTAGATGCGCCAGAATTTATAGCTCCAACATGCAAAATGCAGTCCAGTTATGAATTTGAATATCCGCACCTTACTCAATATCGTCAAAAAGTTGGCATATCGAAAGGTGAAATTCCTAAACCACGTATTTCGTTTGTACAGTCTAAAAGTCTCCGCTCCTATTTTACTTCTTAAAAGGACAACAAATAAACATTATTCCTTGAGCATTTTTCAGAATTTACTTCGCACAGAGAAGAAAAATCACGGAAATTTTTAAGAATTGACTATGAGTCGTTCTCCAATTAAAAAATAAGGTATGACTGGAAGCCTTCAACGTCGCAAACGAAGATACGTGGTCTGGTAGTTTCACTGTCAACATATGCTCTCAGTGTTTAGTGGCTTATGTAAGAAATCCTTTCTACGACGCGATTTTATGGTGGGAGAAGGGACCACACTGAAGCATGATAACCTAGGACCAATAGCTTGTCATGTTTCGCGATGAATCGATTGATCTGCGTTTGAACTTATGGAAAAGGATCGATTGTCAAGAAGTTTGCAACAAACACCTTGATATCTGTAAATCGACGGCTTCAAATGAAAAAATATCGATAGTTGAGACTGAGATTTGTCGGTTCTTCCATATAGAGGTGCAAAATCCATCGATTGGAGTCCCTTTATACCCAGAGTTAAGACATCTCGATTATCAACTGGCCCGGGCTGGCCATGGTGTCACAAAAGTGTGCACCCCAACCTAGCCGAATTCACCTACTTGCCGCTCATGGGCCGCCTGGCCTGTATTTTGCCGCCCCCTTCTTATTCGTTTTGAAACATCAATAAAAACCATCAAATGAACGTGCCAGCGGGGGAAGAGTGCATAAGACGCGTTTACTCGTGTTGAACACATGTTTTGGGAAAACCCTGTCAACACTAGCACAAGTTCACGGAACTTTGCGCGAAAGTTAAGTTTCGGAAACCTATCTCTGTGTGGACAAGACCTTCCATTCATAAGAAATGAACGAAAAATTATAAAAGAACAAACATAAATGTGGCTTAATGATTTTAACTTCCGCCGCCGCGCCGCGCAGACCGCACCGTGTTTGGCGTAATGCGTGAAGTATTAACGCAGTCTTGTAGGCGCTATGCGTTTCACGCTGTCCGCCTCCGCAATGACCGCACTGTCTTTGACGGAATGCGTGAAGTATTCGTGCAGTCTTGTAGGCGCTAATATGAGTCACATGCCGATCGCCGCGCCGAGGGCTTCTCCTTTTTATCTCGAGTCCTCGTCATCATTTCTCTCTAAGTCGCGCCGTTCCAGGCCAAATTGCGTGTTTGATTTCTCTCTTAACTTGACTAATTAAAGGTGCTGTCTCTTGTATCACTGAAAGACGACAAAATTAGAAATTACTATACTCTCAGGAAATGAGAGATTTTGTCGCTTTTTCTCATTCGTAATTTTTTTTCTAAATTCGATTTTTTTTATACTTACATTTAAAAAATTGCAGAATTTGCTGTCCCCTATAGATTTGCCGCCATGAGCTGCGTCCCATGTGGCCACCCCCTTAATCCGGCCCTGCATCCCAACGAACTATATTGAGGGATAAGGCTAAGGAATCTTGCAATGTCTGTCATCCGGAAATAACACCATCAACAAAACCGACCAAAACCTAACGAAAGAAATTGCAATAAAATAAAATGAGATTGATTTGTGAATAATTTCTTCATCTGTTTTCATTTTGATGCGAAGAAAATAGCAATTTATTCTTGATAAATCACAATTAAGTTATGTTTCAATTATTTTTGTTTACATTCGAGCCACTACCATCTCGGTGCACTCTTTTGTGACTCCATGAGCGAGAACCAATGAGAATTGGTTTTTTTTAGGCCACTTTCAGCCCAACCAAGCTCGATCAGAATTGAGATGTCGTAACCCTGGGTATTCTACCATCGATGATTCCGCACTGCACCACTGGCCAATCAGAGGCGCCAACAACGCGGCAAGGTTCGCGAAGTGGGCGAGTTCCGTTTGTCTGATTGTGATGCCGATTGTAAGTCAAGGACGCAAATTATTAGTCACTGTAGCATTGGTCAGTCGTCGTGTATCGATGATTCGCTCATTTCCTTAGCCTCGAAAGTTTTGGGCAGTGATCCATCCGCTGCTCTTGAACTTGCGTTGCGCTCCTGAACTTGCTTCGTGTGTCCAACTGTCCACCCTCCCCTGACTCGTCCAGCGTCTAAATTATCCTTCGCGCATCGGAGAGTAGTACTGCCGTGCTAAGGAAAAACACCGTATGAGCCTTTGGACGTTGTTGTATTTTCGTCAATAAAAATTGAATCCACTGGGAAAGTTTTGAGTATTTTTTTTTCAACTTTGCCGGACAATTTTGTTGGCAATTTAATCTAAAATGTCTGAAAATTTCAAGGAAAAATACGTAGAATTACCTCAAAAATACATTTTTTACACAGGGAACTTCCGCAACTCTTGAATGTTCATACATCGTTTTTCCTTGGCAAGAAAGAGAACTACCGTGCTCCCGAAGAGAGCAGTAACAACCATATTTTCCATACCTACTTTCCTTCAAAATTATATTATTCTAATTTATATAAACTGACAGAATCAACCAAAAAAAGCCAACTTCGTTTCATTTGTAAAGATGAACGAGAGTTGTGAGAAATTAGTGATTGCGCAAAAATTGACGTCATCTAAGACGAAGCTGCAGTGAGTCCACATTATTTTGCGAAAGAGCAGTAAGTATTTTCTGCGGTCTAGTGCAAACTGTGCCACCTCTCTGCCGATTTTTAACCTTGAAATTTGTTTGTTGTGTGACCAAAATGGAATGACGCGATCATCGTGTAGAAGATAGTCTCTACTACTACTTGGCTACTTGGTGTCTACTGTCTTGGCTTATGCAGAGTCTATACGAGGGGAGGTAAGGGGTCACACCCGGGATTACAGAACCCTCCTTTTAAAATTTTTTTTTCCATTATAAAAAATTGTCAAGGTTTCCTGCGTATTTTTTAGACGAATGGACGAGGAGAGTCGAACTAAGCTTACGCAATTCAAAAGAAGGGCTGAGATGTTGGCTTATGGGTGGCTTACAGGGAGTTGGAGGTCAAAAAGTCGGAAAAATGGCTTAAGTAGTATTTACAGATACTCTCACAAAAGTCTTCTCTTTAACTCCTTCTGTTTGCCTTACTTTACGTTGTTCCTTCCTCACTCTCCCCCTAAAAAGAAAAAATCACCCGTTTTTAAATCTGTTAACGTGGCGTAGCTGAAGTTAATACACGCGGTTTTTTTTTTTTTTTTTTTTTTTTTTTTTTTTTTTTTTAAATATTCCTCTGGGACATAGTTAATTTCAGACACGCTACGATTTAGCATCTCGAGATAATTGAATAATTCATAATTGTTAAAACATTAACATTTTTTTAACACAATTTCCTGATAAAGTTAAGATCTTTTAGAAGAAAACCCATCAAACTAACCGCTACACAAGTGATAAAATTTCCTACTGTATGATATTTTTTTTTTTTAAAAAAAAAACATCTGGGGAAGAGAGAGAGGAGTAGGTTAAAACACCTGTAGACGCAAGACAGCTCGATCACATTGGACGATTTGGTTAAAATTGTATTAATTTTCCTCACAAGGTATTTATGGTAAAAAGATTCAGCATTGTCCCAGTTTCTTCCACTAATCGCTCATATTTTCCCAATCAATGCTTATTGGTATGTTTCATCATGACCTATATACACTGGTCTAGACATAGACTAGACGGTTCATTCTTCTGACCCATCACCTCTGCATACAGCGTGCGTCTAATTACCAAAATTATCTTTTCCACAACAATAGACGGGCAATGCGACTTGACCTCGACGAGATTTATGCACCTTTGGGCTTGAACTTTTGACAAAAACAACAAAAGCAGTGGCAGCACGCGTTTCCTTGAAAAACATTTGATTTCTAATCAGTTGGATCAATTAATTATCCTATAACTCTGCAAAAGGTCCACAGTGACCAGTAAAATTTTGACCATAAGGGGGAAGAGGGCTCAGATTTTGTGAATGATGTTAAGTAAATGGGCATAGTTAGCTGATGAAACGGCCTAAATTAATATCTAGCCTGAGTCGATTGAAATTTACAACCTTCCGAATGCTTTCTATGAACACATGTACTTTAGAATGGCCGGCTTGTTTACGTCCTTTATCAAATTTTCACTGACATCCGATGCCATAAAAAGTTATTATATTTTCGCCTCGACTGATCCAAAGCAAATATCGATTCAATTTCACTCTAAAAATTGTCAGCACGTTCTTGTCACTGTCACTCTTACTACTATCAGAGCGAGAGTTCTAAACACACCTACAACCTGGAATTTAGCACATTTACGGACAGATAAATCGCAGATGACACTATTTTTGAACGGATTCATATATCCGCTTGTTTTAATAAATTGACATCGCGTTATACCGCACATCAAAAAGATTACTCCTCAGCGAGAAAAAAAATCGGTTAAGGATAGCTTCGATTCACGTTGAACACCAAACTTTTTCGGTTTATATGTGATCGGTATAGATATGACATGCTATCAAAAGTCAATTAATATTCTAATGGTCAAGGTTGTCGAGGAAATTAAAAACCTGTCATAGATTCGTTTTTTGGATCCTGAAGAGAGTGAGTAATCTACAGCGCAATGAATAAGCTGTTAAAAAATGTAACCAACCGAGAGGTCACATACGTATTTTTTGCACAGAAGGATTTTGCTCGGTGTACCTGCAGACATCGTCAGTTGTAACGGATGTATGTAAGATCCCCCCGAATTAGAATAAAACGTACATCATTGTTCGGAGCTTTCAGACTTACGAACCACCAAGAATGATCTAAAGGCCCACACTGTGTTTAGCAATGGATAAGGTGGGCCGAAACACCATGACTCACTATTTCTTTGTTAATAACAAGAAAACTAAAAATGAAGTCTCATGCCATCAATCTTGATGCTTCTGAAAGAGTTTACAGGACGTTTCGTAGCTCAACCTTCACCAAAGGTTGTCCCAAAGAGGCCAGCACCCACTTATGCACCAAGATAAAAATTCATTCATTTTTCACACGAAGTACCATTCACACTTTTTGGAGCCTATCTCATATGCAATTATTGTCAAGGACAAATTGATGGCAAGCCAATTACAGCTTAAAATACGTATCAAATTAAAAATTAAGAGAATGAAGGAGCTGTTGTTTTATAAACTCGGAAAATCTTATCCTGAAATTTTTTGGTCTCTTCTTTCATTTTCGCCATTCATAATGTTGATTCATGCGTAGCATTGAAACACCTCCTGATATGTTTATCCTTACATGAAAAGAAAAAGAAGTGATTTTTAAGCCGACTGGGAATGATTTTTTCTTAACGTAAAATGCTGTAATTGGTATTCTTTTGTCATACAAAAATCAACGTTTTTTTACGCAAAACCCAATTTTGTTTATTTATTTATTTTTATTTTCGCAAATTGAGTAATTTTTAGTCAGAAAATGACCAAATTTTGAGGGAAAAGGAGACAAAATGCGAAAAAAAATCTGACTGGAACCATTTGTTCTTATAATAATTTGGAAATATTATTGGTGTGTGTTGTCCAGTCATCATAACTGGTAGGACTGGTAGGTATTAATACGAAACTTCTCGCTTCTTTGTCCCGGAAACAAAAATTCTCTGAAAACTTTAGAGATGGGTCATTTTTGTGCTGAGGAAAACGGGCCAATGTCCATTCCGTGAGAAGTTAAACATATTTTTTTTTTTTTTTTTTTTTTTTTTTTTTTTTTTTTTAAATAAAATAAATAATAGTAATATTAATTGTCTTACATGTTTCATTTGACTCTAAAAGACATGTTCCAGCGATGATCCGCAGTTGAGAAGTTGTGAAGTGCAGTTGAAAAGTGAACGATTCGTTTCATTCCAAATTTCGTTAATCTGTGAGGTAGCCATAAGAATACAAGTATGTTTCGTGCATCCTCGATTTTTAATTGACTCATCGTCACTCGATCGGAACGTCTGAGATACATCAGTACTGATGATTAAAATGGCTGATATATTCGCTAATTCTCAATTACTCTTGCGTAATAATGGCGAGATTTGCCGAAGAGCAGGACGCGTTACGATATTGTACCACATTAATTCTCTACAACACGAGGTTCTTCTCCCTTATTCTTTATTTTTTATTTTTATCAACGATAAGGTTGCGGTTTTGATGGGGCTCATCGTGAAATTATTCTTTAATTTCGGCACTGTCGCACGCGCTCTGGTGTTTTTACCCAACAAGTCTCGATGGTTTTGGAACTTTATAGCCTTGTCACAATTCTTGCGGTTTCTCATCAATAACGCGGAAAGAATAACATTGCTGTCGTTTTCCACGAAAGTTTAATCGTTACAAAATATCATCCGGGCTCTGTTTTGAGTTCCTAATTTGTAGATCCATCATCTTTCAGGACAATTCTTGACGCTGCTGCATCCTCTGGATAGTTGTAACTGTTGCATCAGCAAACTTCAATATCTCTGATTGACACTTTATCGCCTTACTACACGGAGAAAAAAACTTCGTGCGTGGGACCCGAAGTTTAGGTCATATGGATCTCTGAAGTTTTCGGATTGAGCATCTGAGCACTTAGGGTCTAGCTGCAGAAATTCAGGTCAGACATCTGAAACTTCAGTTCTTACATCTGAAGTACTTCAGTTCTTACATCTGAAGTACTTCGGATGTGAGAACCGAAGTTTTTCGGATGTGAAAACCGAAGTACTTCGGATGTAAGAACTGAAGTTTCAGATGTCTGACCTGAACTTTGGCAGCTAGACCTTAAGTGCTCAGATGCTCAATCCGGAAACTTCAGAGACCCATATGACCTAAACTTCGAGTCCCACGCACGAAGTTTTTTTCTCCGTGTATGACATACGTTCAATAAATCATATTTGATTAGAAAGTCGGGGACGACTATTGCGCGATTTTCCTTTTTTTGCGCTATGATTTCCCAAGTAAATTAGGAATGAATTTTCATAATAAAAAAAATTACTTATTATGAATCATACGCATGGGAGCTTGGATAGAAACACAGACAATTAGAATCGTCAGAGGTTACTGCGATGAAAGTTCTGAAGATACCATAAGACACAAATCCATGACTAGATGACTATCGCTGCATAAATACTGTTCTCTACAGCCGACCCCGAAAATTGAAGGAGATGAATTCGCGTCGTAATGTGCGTAACTCCTTTATCAGTCTCATATTCCCCTCGAGTCAATTCTGTTTCTCTCAATTCTAAAAGCTCCATTGGGCATCGGGCAGTCAGTTTTGATACGACTATGATTTACATTTGACGGCGCACAGTGGATCGAATTAATTGGAAAGGTCGGACATAATATTTTTGACTAAAATTGCAAATTTTGATGTTTATTTCGTCAAATTATAAACTTTAACGGGTGCTTCTAGTAGAAAATTTCACGAGGAAATCAACGGGACCACTTTTAGAACCTCAAAGTTATGTATAAATGGAGTTATACGCGGTTAAAGTTTACAATTTTCGTCCGAGTTCTCCCATTTGCTCGATCCACTGCGCGTCGCATCGGCCGTCGCACTCCTCTCCGATGCGATCCAGGTTCGATCCTGGCGAACGAAACTTTATTTTTAACAGGGTTGCAATTTTTCAAATTAAAAATTTCTTTCAATGTAATCCCCCAAAAAAGTAAACAAAAAAATCAACAGCAAGTTCAGGTTACTTTGAGTTCTACTTCTACTAATGCAAAATGTCGGTTGATTTTTCTTGCAGTGTAGCGATTCACCGATGAGAATCAAAGCGACGATTTGGTGCACTTACGCAAAATTAATTTATCCACGTTTTTGTAATGAGCCAATCAAGAATGGTGATCAAACTCTTCTTATGAGGGTACTCCAAAAAAGAAGGGGAAAAAAAACCACGAAAGAAGGTTTGATCAGTGTTAGGATTGATAATAGTTTGTGCTCCAACTACATGGCATGGCGAGGGTCTCTAAATTAGCGTAAACTTTACGAGGTCCTATGTAAAAAAACCCAACTTGCGTCCGTGTTCGTTACGCAAGTGGGTTACTCCCGCCTGACAGTGGAACGAGGCAACAGGTGTGGTTGGATATAATTTGGAAGTTCAAAAGTTTGTGTCTTCGTCAATACAAAACATAGTCGTTCAAAACTAACCCCATCGGTTTTTCTCGTAAAATTTTCTTTAATGGGCAACCATTAACATTTATTATAAGACAAAACTAACATCAAAATGTGCAGTTGTTGCCAAAAATTTCAGTGGATCATTCTACTGTGCGCACCTCCTCGTGAGCGGGACAGTGGTCGCTCCGTCGATTCTTATCGTAAGCTCTGCGAACCTCCTAGATTCCAAAATCCAGGTTCTCTCAGCCCGATTTATACGAAGTTAGTTGAGTTGCTCAACTATCCATCGCCCCAGCTCTCCACAAAACCGCATACCAAATTCGCAAATTTAACCTTCCACCAAAATTTGTTTTGACGTTTAGGTTGTCCAGACCACGATTCAGTAGCGAATTGAAACTTCTAAAAACGATCATGTCGGCAACATTTTGAGACCATTTAGCCACCAACAAGTTAATTAGTCGCAATATACCTGAGACAAGAGACTCTCCATTGGCCTCTTGGTGACAGGTGGAGGCTTTTAATTCGGGGATTCAACGCTTCCTTACGAACAAATATATAAAGGAGCAACTGTCATATTACCTACTAGGCATATGATGAGCTTCGGGTGACGTCATAAGTCAAACAAGATACTTGAACTTCGGCTGCTTTGCAAAAAGAAAGTCTCAACACGTTGTCAACCATCCACCTAGTATGTAGTAAGATGGAATTTTTTAGCCAACGTGCGTTAAAAGTCAGCATAAAGCTGGAAATCTTAATACAGAGGGAAAAAGCTCATATGAGTACAATTAGAGCTTTTTCCCTTTGTATTGAGATGTTCAGCTTTATGCTGATTTTTAACGCACGTTGGCTAAAAAATTCCAACGCAATCAGTCGCAATCAGTTTGTCCTAGTAGGTAGGTCAACAGTCGAATGTTGAAGTCCCAAAAGTAAAAGCTTCCACCATTAAAAACATACCAGTGGAGGGTCTCCTGTTTCTGGAATATACAGAGTAAAATCGAATCCATTTAAAGTTTGCTTTCTACAACATTTCGACGATAAAACCAATCTCGCTTTGCGGCGTTGCGGACCTTCTGTTATACTTTATTTATTTAAAATATAAATATGATTTTTCTTCTCTGTACGAGAATTCCGTGAAAACTTCAAAGAATGGTGTTAAATTTTTCTTCTTTAAAAAAATGAAATAGAAGCGGAGCTTCTAATATACCGCTAACGAGATACGTGCTTAGCAAGTTTCACCGGCGATTTTTTGGGTATTATAAATGAAATGAATCCTACCAGGACGGGCAAGTCAGTAAAAATCCTCTTGGATTCTGTTCACCAACAGACAAAAGTAATTTTTTATCTCTTGTGATCATCTGCGTTTGACACATTGGCGAACCGTCGACAAGCTCTCTGCGGTTCTCTGTTCTGAAATATGTTCCCCTGCGTTAAAAATATTCATTCTTTTATAGTTATTCGCCTCGATCATAAATTAAAAGCGTTCGGACTATCGCATTCAGTTGGTTTGGTTTTCTTCCATGGAGCATTTTGAGCTGTTTGGATTTTTGATTAGCGCATGTGATAGTCAAATCTAGTTTGGGTAATTCGTCATCCAAGTTCGACTGTTTTTCAGGAGAGGTATTAAAATAAATATGACTGGATTCCATCTAAATGAGTACTAAGGGAAGGAAAAATGATACAAAATCATGTCTTTTATATATCTAATTCTTACCCTGTCTTAATGTCCATTAACGGCTTTCCCCCCTATCTTATACCTAATGTTACACATTTTGTCGGAGATACAGTCTCTGAGGTATTCATCTGAAGAGGATTTTTTGGAATGAGGGATCTAAGATGTCTTTGTATTAAATCATTTATCGATGTCAGAGTCGTGTATCGAATTGACAAACTGAATAGGCATTTTTATGCGCAAATCTGCCCTTTGGTTGACGACTTTAGCTAGTACCTTGTTCGGACGCTGCGAGAGAGGAGGACTCAAGTTGAACTTTAACATTTTCGCAATTTATTTTTTTAACTTAAGATCCACAGTCATATGTTTCAGTCCGGTGGTCAGGTTAACGGTTTACCACCAGGCAATCGAAAGGATTTAGAGAGCGATCCTTGGGTTCTAATAATGGACTGAATGTTCAATATTTGACGAGCTTAAACGTTCAACCGAACATTCCGACAGGATATTGGCTCATCTCGCTACTCTATTTCATCATAGGCTTGTCTTTTTCCGCCTAAAATTTCTCTCACGTTCTAGTTTAGATAGAGTAAATATTACGATGAAACCAATAGTGGGTCAGTTGTGCTTGTCACGGAATCGTGTTTTGATGGTTTAAGTTTAAATATGAGCAAAAAATATACACCTGACGTTTAAACTGATTATTTTATTAAGTGTCACTAATCTAAAAACCTAAACCATCAGAACGCGATTCTGTAACCAGCGCAACTGGCCCATTTTACACTAATCCCTTGAAAACTTTACAACGACGGCCAACGTTTCATATGTTTAGGTATTTTCATAAAGTTGTATCTCAGTATAAATAAAGTATTCTGGAATAAAGTATAAATATTTCAGTTAACCCTGCGTTAGAGATATTTACGCAAAAGTATTTTGTTACGAGCACACGCATGTTTTCATTATAGGCAATTTTTTTAGGGCTAATGATTCGATGGTGTAAAAACGGAAAAAGAATATTTATTTCTAGGGTAGGCTCATTCAAAATAATATTTATTGATATTTTCGCACACTTCATCGTCAAAGTTCGCGTAAACTATTTTGAAATACAAATTTTATCATTATTAAAATTTTTTGGCGTTTATAATGATTGGATGATGCTAAAATCATATTTATTCCCAGGTCGAAAGCACTAAAATATTTGTAATGGATATAGTTTCACGTTTCAGTCGCAAAATGAGGTGGCTGTTCATTTACTTTTAAATTGAGATCATTACTTTTTCAAGAGGGCGGACAAGATCCATTTCAATAAAACATATTATTTTTCATGAAGTAATTGACGTAAGTTTTTGAGGCGACGATACTTCCAATTGACCTCTGGAGCTGAGATTTCGGTTCACCGAGATAAATTAGAAAATTCAAATTGCCTCAGTCTCATATCCATGCTAAAGTGTGACCCGCAGAAAATTATGAGCTCTATCCGGACGTCCGTCCGTCCGTGCAATGTAGATTCGCGAAACTTCAGTTCAATGAACTTAACTTGTTAACCCGGAAAAGTAACATGAAGAATCATAGAATCGAATTTTGATTATTTTCTGATGCCTCGTTTTCTGTTTTTGGATAGCCATTTTAGATGAGCATTTACACGCTGCAAAGAAAATTTTACTCACAAATTTCAGACGCTTTTGTTAAAAAAAGAAGAAAATAAATATATGAAATGATTACTTCAAACGCAGTAAATAGGGAACTACTTAAACGTGGTGCAAGTATTGTATTTTAACAAGGTGGAGACATGGTACTGGGTCCAAAAAATTTCGCGGGGAACCATTTCGGCAGTTTTGTACTGGTACCCATTAGAGTTAAAACATTTATTTTTCATTCTAATTATAATTTTGGGAACTTCTTGACTTTGTTTTCCCTGCGAAATGGTGTGGACCCAGCGCCATTTCTCCACCTTGTTGTCTACTGTTCGGGCCACTTCTTAGTATTTTTTTTTTCTCATATTGTATTTTATGTATACGTAGACAAAAATTCAAGGGATACACTTTGGATTCGACCTGGCTTTGATATTTACTCGGAGGAAAAAATCCCCACTAAACGGTGCTGGATAGCAGCGTTTGAATTTCAATTGAGTGCTATCCTTTTAACGTGGTTAAATGTATAACTCGAGGTAACAAAAAACACACAACAAAAATATAACACACACACAAGCACAGTAACAAAAATATTTAGAAAAAAAATGTTGCTTACCGACAAATAAAAGCAAATTAATCCAGAGCAGGTAGCAACAACGATGAATTAAATTCACATATAACTACGAAATTCCACAAATATGACAGATTTACAAAAATTAAAGCACGAATCACACTGTGAGGTCGCTGGGGGAAGGAGGGCTGGAATCCCTTCAGAGAAAAACAAATCGGATTTTTAAAAGTTCGAAGAAACACAAAGGATCCCGATTTAAAGTCATTAAAATCATGGGTGTTGACAGAAACAGGGACACAAGGGCGCGATGTCAGCTCATGGCTACGCGGCCGGGTCGGCGGGGTCCGGCTACGGGTCGGAGGGACATTTTCGAAATAATAATAATAAAAAAGCAAATCAGGGCGAAGAGCGGCGGTGGCGGGCGATTACGTTACGCGACCGAGCGGGAGTGGGCCAGGTGTAGTGGTCCAGCACTAATTTCACTTTCGGCGGAGACGCAGACGTCGTTACGAATGGTCTCGCGGAGAGCAGCAACGCTAGCGGTGCCCGGTGCCCGGTGCGGTGCGGTGTCAAGCCGTGAATTATCAGCTGAGAATCAAGAGCGCGCCGCGACGCCGCGCCGTGTCCGTTCACTGATAGCGACCTTAATCTTGGCCACCGTAACGAACGCGCCGTGACGTCATCGGGTCCCCCTCCCCCCCCGGGGGGACCGGAGGCGCCGGCGCCCGCGGCGAGATGCCCGCAAAAATTCGTGGGCACATACAACTGATAAGACACCCGGCTCCCGATGACGCCGCCGCTCTCCGAGGGGTTGTCGATCGTCGAAGAACGGACCAGACCGTGCGTTTAAGTCTCTGACTGTACGAAACAGTAGAAGAGGGTGGGGATCCAAAGGTTTTGGGGAACCCTATACAATGTCCCGGAAATTGTCAAAATAAAGGTACATTTTCGCCGTTACTGGGAATAATTTATCTTTGAACACCCCCCCCCCCTTCCCCCCACACACACATACCCTCATACTCACGCATCCCTAAAGATTTTTTCCTGGCTACGCCTCTGTTACGATGACATTATGCCGGAAGCAACCATAGTATATCGTGCTCGTATTTTTGAACTGTGCCCTAACGAATTCGGTCACTCTTGTCAAGTCGACTGTCATGGGTCAGTTATGCTGGTCACAGAATCTCTTTTTGATAATTTCAGATTACAGATCAGCAGAAAATAATAAGATTGATCCAAACACCAAACTCCTGCGTCCAATATTAACGGAAACATAGCCCTTCAAAAAAATTGGCGCACATAGTCATACATCGCAGAGGTACGCACTGTGGTAAACTAAAATAGATTTAAAATTAAACTTTGCCGCTATCGGCTATCCTAAGGTGAGTCCATCGTATTCAAATTTTCCAAAAATAATCTAGGTTTTTTCATTTCTATCGAACAGCCCAGCCCGTTGGGTGCGCGGACTGTTCAAGCCGCCCCTTGCGGCGGCTCTTGTGCCCTTTTACGGCTATCAAGGGGACCGGCCCCCAGTTTTCAACACTCCACTTCCAATTGACGTATTTTCCGATACTATTTGCTAAAAATATGATGCTTGTTAGCGAAAGCACTAGCAATTGTTTTTCATTTGTTTCGTTTTGTTTGTAAGAGCCACAAGCTGACATTGAAATTGATAGACAAAGGTGTCCGCAAACGAGACAAAAGAGAAACGGAGCGATCCTACTGGTGGGATTTAGGTGGTTGAAATGGACAAAGGATGTAAGCAATGGACTAAGTAACGGCAACATGAGAGACTCTATAGTTGGTCTATCACTTTCCACCTAGTCTTTAAAAACCACCCGTCACAACTCCTAGGGTGGGCCGGCCAGGTTGGCCCAGTGGCAAGCGCGTCTGACTCTAGGTTAAAGTTTCACAGGTTCGAATCCCGGTGGTGGCGACAAATTTGCATGGAACTGACGAGTTGATCTGCAGACACAAATTCTATGCTCGGCCTTAACCCTTCAAAATTTGAAAGCCTGGAGTATGGATGTGCACTAACCCTAACCCGATGCTCATTCATTGTTGCAGAATCCTCAAATTGATTAAAGGCCTCGAATAACAAATATTTTTTTTTTTTTTTTTAAGAAAAAAAACCTCAAAGAATCGCTTTATTTTCCCATAGTCTTTTTTGTCTACCAAGTTCAATAATCAGTCAGCTGCTTTTCATTGTGCGTATATTTCAGCCCTCGCCATCCGCTGGCTCTTGTAAATTGTCTCAAAATTGGACCTTGAGTAGTGCGATTTTAGAGGCGATACGGCAAAGTTAAACTTCTTCCGAGTGCAAAGACAGGAGCCTGAGGATGAGGAGGGCAAAGTGCGGGCGAGATTGCGCGAACGCGGAAAAGAAGGCCGCGCCAGCACGTGGGGAAGTCTTCTCGTCTTCGAAAGGAGGGAACACGAGATGAAAAATCAAGGACGAGATTTGAAACAACTCACAAGATCTTATAACGTTGTTGCCGTCAATGAAGACGTCTCCATTGGGATCGGTAAACACCGCGAGGAAAAATCAGATCGAGTGACATCCTGCGATCTGCCTCAAGCGCGGTCATGACGCACAACTTCCCCGTAAAATAATGAACAGAATGGTAAAATGCATCAAAGAATCAAGAATGGTTGTATTTTCCTCCACGGCAAATACCTCAAAGCCTGGATAGACGCTCAAATTTCCATCAAAATCCGATCAAATGGTGACGGGTGCGCACCATCTACCATCAAAGTTTTGCGGCCTGCAAAACTTTGACCGCCATTTTTGTCATCATTTTGATCGGAAATTGACGGAAATCCGAGCGTGTATTCCTTCAGTCAGATTTGGAATTAACATGAGGTATGAGAAAGCTCAAGTTAAACTTTCATAGCCTTGTCTTCACACTCAATGAAATTTCATGACAGAGTTTCATATCTTGCAACCCGCATTAATCCATCAAAATGTAGTTAATTCACTGCACTGTGCACGCGCCTGGAACATTAGACTGTAAAGCATGTTAATGCATTCATAGAACTTGACCAAGACGTAGCATATCAACTTCAAAACGCAGGAATGCGATTTTTCCATCCTTCACCGACCAGCAGTATTTTATTTTTCTTATCAAATCGCAGGTGTTTTAAGGTGCATCCCACGACCCTTAAACATGTGAGTGAACAGAGACGTGCTGTTCTGAAGAGATAGGAGTACATATCCTGCTATCAACAACCACCTAACGAGCGTATGAGTGCTTGAGGTTTTATACTAGGACGTATTTCTGCCAAACAGAACTATGTGCATTAAGACATGAGCCCTGAGACCCATAAGAATACATGCATAACACGGCTCACGTCATAATACACATAGTCCCGTTTGGCAAAAATATGTCCATTTGAGCCTCGCACTGCATAAGACTGCATTGTTGCGAGGGCTAATTCAATAGAGTGACCTTTACTTCAAAACTACGTGAAATCAAATTCGTCCGCGCGATTTGTGATGTAGCATTGTAGTATACTAAAGGTACCGAGGAGTATTGTAAAGAGAAGCCCATTTCAATGTCTTAGAAGGCTACGTTTGACGGAGCTTTGAAGTTTGGCCACCCATACCAATGAATGGCACTTTATACGATATTTTTGCTATAAACTAAACGAGAAATAAACCCTGCTGAATAACAGGCAAAATGTTGGTATGTCGTAGTATCATTATTGACTGTAAGGTTTTAGGCAGCAACGTACGACAAAGAAACGAAGATTATTATGCCTGCAAGCTTTTTCGGGAGCTATTGGTCACGCAGGAGATAAAGATAGCGATGTCCGGAATCTACTGAGTACATTGAAAAAGAATCGTTGCTCTCACAATGCTCATAGTTGATTCCATGCCCTACCTACCTTTTTATCAGAAATTTCAATGTTACGTTAGTATTACACCAAATATTTTGGTCCGGAAAACGTTGCAATATCGCTATCGGAGCTGAACTATTTGCCGCCGCAAGAGTAACATTGTCACTAGGGCCTGAAAAGTAGATAAGACCTGGAATCAACTAACATACATACATGCGTTACGTGTATGTTCATCATTGTGACAACAACGGAACTCTTTTCCGTCACTTTCATAAAATTTCCTCACAGCCTCTTCTTTCAGCCAGCACACTGCGGATATCACTCTTTACCAGGATAAAAACCCTGGTAAAAATTGGCAGTAGAATGTGTGTTCCAAAATTACTAGGAGCGGTAGCGACCCCGTCAAGCCTATAGAGATCTCCAACAACGAGAATGGGATACTATAGACCTAAAGCCGGCTGTACAATTTCTTATGGCCTTTTATAGCCGATGGCGATGAAGCAACAGCCAGACGATAAAGTTTATGCAAAACTAAATACGGATACTAGGACTCAGTTAGTTTTTGGTCTACCGCTCTCTTTTTGTGCCGTAATATCTTGATTTATTTTGCGAGGAAATCTCCGTACTTTTGAAGGATGCCTGTCATTCTTAATATGTTGGAGCGCCTTCAATTTCTTATGGTACTGTGCAATACCTCTGGTGTGAAATAGTTGCTTCAGACGCCGTGGCACGCTGCGGCGCGGCGGGCGGGCAGAGAGCGCTAAACGCGCATTGGCGCCTACAAACCTAACAGGGATACTTCACGCATTACACAATGCGTGAAGTATCCCTGTTAGGTTTGTAGGCGCTAGTGCGTCGCCGCGCAATGCGTGAAGTATCCCTGTTAGGTTTGTATGTATGCGCCAATGCGTCACCGCTCCGCTTTGTGTTAGGCTCTAATATTTAATCTCCCGGAGTCAGCGTTTTTCAACTCATGATTTTGAAATATTTGCACACTCTGTATGGACCATCTCATTTTAATTGATGAAAAAACAATATGTTTTAAAGGAAAATATAATGTGTGTTTTGTAAATATTAAGATAGTTCCGTATCAAACTTAATGATTTCCAAAACACACGAATTTCTACACAATTTCCTATAGCCTTCTTATAGCCAATGGTGATAAAGTGTAAAGCCCGGCGATAGGAACTATAGCCCGACTGTATACTTTTTTATAGCTTCGTATAGCCCGGCCATATGATTTGCTCCGCTTTCTACAGCCAGCTATATGATTTTCAATAGCCTTCTTTAGTCGGCTATAAGAACTCCTATGGTATTTTGAAACGCAGTTCGTATCGCCAATTTTTACCAGGGAATTGACATTGCACGACAAATACTCAAAATTTATTCAACCGTTTAAGTAAAATCAAAATTTTGCAGTCAAATCTAATAAAAAACTTGTCATCAAGGGTCTTTTCTCAATCCGAAAGATGTGTTGATAAAGTCATATTTTTTACTCGCGAAATTTGTATAGTTAATCCAAGTGCGCGGATGTTATCAATACACGATTAAGAGAGTGAGGAACTAAATTCAATTCATTAGGATTGAAGGGAGTTTTTCTAAGGTTTGGCAACAATATTTCGCTTCAAAGGGGGACGCACACACGTTCATCTGATAATTTCAAGCTAATGTTGCGAAGTCCGTCCGCGCGCCGCGCGCCGGTGGACTGATCTTGACGAAGCTAGTGCAATATTATCCACCTCCTTGAGGTAAAAACCGGGGAGAATATAAAAAGTGAGCGTTTCAACCTCTACCTCGGAAATATACAGAGAAAACATAAAAGAAAAAGAAAATGGCGTTGAATGCTCTGATCCATCGTGAATTGACAGTGGTATTTACCATATTATAAGTTAGGGCCCAACAGTAGTTAAGCGGACATAAATCCCGCCTCAACGTGAGTCATTAGAATCGATCGGGGGAAAGGAAAATCAATCACTTAAGGGAATCAAGAACAAATTCAATACCCAGGAAAAATTATTTGATGGTAGTGCAATACGCATACTGATATTAGCATAGAGTATCCAATTTGACTAATTAAACTTCTACTTTTTGTCAAGCGGGTGGATCAAAATCTGTGCAGCTAATGTGAGAGTTGCTTTTCATAGAGTATTTATATCATACGTGACGTTAAAAGTGGGTGAATACAAGGTTACAGACATATTAATGAAGCTTCAAAGCACAGAAAGGGCTAATTCTTCACCCGCAAGTTAGTTTCGTATATTTTGAACATGTGTATCATTTTCTACGCCGTATTTTCTTCTTTTCTTTATTCTGCTTTCTCTTATCTTCATCTCCTCTTCCCTTCTTTTTTCACCTTCATCTTAATATATTTTGACTACATCAAATTCGTCGACAGAAACTGCAGTTGACTGTTGTGTGGAGGATGATACCACTATTCGACCATGCATGAGTGTGTGTTGCCTACACTAAAAATTGAAGGCAAACTGACATGACGTGAAAGTAACCTCTCCCCGTTTGGTAAAAAGTTCTAATTTGTGTGGAGCCCGAGTGGGTGTGCCGTTTCACGACGACACCACTGTTCTGTCGTGCTAGTTAGAACGCCGCATGAACATTCGAGAGTTGCCAAATTTCCTTCGATAAAATTTTTAATTTTAAGAAAAGTTATAAATATTTTTCGTTGAAATTTTCAGACACTTCAGATCCAATTACAAACAAAATTATCGGAGAAATTGGAAGAAAAAAATTCACAGATTGTCCTGTAAATTAGTAATATGTCGAAGGAAATTTTGCAACCCCTGAAGGCTCATAAGGCGTTTTCCTTTAGCATGGCAGTATTCGAAAACGCGAGAGCTCGTGTTGTCTATATTGAAATCGAGGGTAAACTAACATGGTTATAATGAAATCTTTCCCCGTTTGGTAAAAAGTCATTTTTTGTACGTGTTTCAAATAAGCGTACTATTTCAAGATGACACCACTATTCCACTTTTTTCTCATTTTGTATTCCTCGTTTCTGCTTCTTCCTTTTTTCTTCTTCCTCCTCCTTCCTTTTTATTCATCCTCTTTTCTTCTTTCTCTTCCTAGCATCTTCTTCTCGTTTTCTTACTATTCCTCCTTTTCCTCCTCTTCTTCATATTCATTTCCGTATTATTCTTCCTCTCTTTTGTCTCCTCTTTTTCCTATTCTTCTTTTCCTCTCACTCCTCCTCATCTATTTTTTAACTTTCTTTTTCTCATTCTTCCTCTTCCTGTTATTCCCTCTCCTCTACCACTTTGATGTTCCCAACGCAGGTAGATGCTTCTGCAAATAGTAGATCATTATTGCAAAATGTATTGCAGTTGCTCATTGCGCAAGATAGTATTAACTCAGGTCATCTTTATCGTATCGATTTAATCCAGAGATCAGTTCGTGGAAAGTAGATACTCTTGAGCTGGACGATTCTAGAATCAGAGCTCCTCATTAATGCGCGTTATTGAAGATTTATCACCTCGCGGACTCCGAGTAAAGCGAGATCGGTGCCGATTCGATTGTAAGTGCAGCAGGTGCCGGTGCTCGGTGCTCGGTGCAGCGCGGCGGTGTCTGTCCTTCCGACATTGATTTCCTCGGAGTCAAGCGCCGGCCGCTTGTCCAAGTCCCGAGTCGCGACAAAACGCCATTTCACTCTGAAGAAAGAAGAGCTCAAGGACAGTGATGTAACTTGCACCAGTTGCCGCGTGCACCGAGAGAGAGAGAGAGAAAAAAAAGAAAAACAACGGTGCAATATGTTAACAAGCGAGCATTAAAGGTTCACTGTTCAAGGGTACGAAGCCCCAGTTTTACTCCTTCGATTTTTTTGGTCACTCACCTGAATATGTAAACTCTCAATTAACATGCACATGAATATTCATACGCTCGTAATCGACTCCGGAGCCGATCAGAGTCCGGCGGCAGAGAAATTAAAAAATAAGGAGGGCGATAGAATGATACGAAGGGGGGGGGGGCGGCTGTGGCAGCGAGGAGCACACGCGAGTGGCAAAAACATCATCTTCGGATGATTCGGTGATCAAATTAAGTCAGTTTAGATAAGACTAAACGAGTGAGTGAGGACTTCATAAAGATGCTTGCCGCGAAATCACTAATAAGATACGATGACCGGCGTTACTTGCACGGGGATAAAGTTTATAATAGATGCGCATGCGCTGTCCGCAGCTCGTTTATTTTGAGACCGCGCGTTTGTTGAATCGCTCAATTACTTTGGCCTCTTTGACGAGCTTATTCATGAAACAGAGCCTCACTCTTGTGCGTGACCGAGTATGAAACCTCGAGCCGTGGGGTGCGCAGAATCTAATGGTGCTTTTTTGTTTTTGTTTTGCTTTTTTCCTGTATAATTTCTTCAAAATAAGGCCACTCATCTTTTTGGACACGGAAATGGTTACTACAGCGACAGAAGTGTATATTTTCGACTAATATCCTTGCTTCGACTCATTTTTCAAACGCTTGTGATATTTGAATGACTGAAAGTATCATCATATATTGACTGTTTTGGGTGGTGTTCTCCTAGAGAAAAAGAGGAGAAAATCGCAATGAAATGCCTAAAAGAAAGAATAAAGTAGGAAATTAAACGGATCATCTATAACCGATGAATTCCTTGGATAACATTTTGTCAGTCAGAAGTTATTTTACTCGGAGTTGTGAATATGCTCCGATTAAGGTTCATCATCGACTGTATAATTGAACCTTATTCAAGAAAGGGATTACTGCCGTGCTAAGTAAAAACGCCGTAAGAGATTCGAATGATGCCGAATTTCCTCAAAGAAAATATTTATTCTTCAAGAAAGTTATGGATATTTTCCAGTAAGTTGGAATTTTTTAGCCAACGTGCGTTTCAATATCATCATAATGCTGAAAATTTTAATTCATTTACTAACAATTACTTACATTTACTTTTTGGATACGTTTCCCTGAAATTTTCAGAATTTTTAGATCAAACTACGAAAAAAATCCTCCGAAAAATCGGTAAAGAAATATTCACAAATTTTTCTAAAAATACGTGATTTGTATAAGGAAATCTGGCAACGCCTGATGCCTCATATGGCGTTCTTCTTTGCATGACAGATTAATGGACTATTCATCAGGGTAACATTTTTAGGTGACACTCAAGAGGGTAACACTAAACAGGGTCATAAAGCACTGTGAGATACTTCTCTTGGTCGAAAGTTCACTCAAAATACGTTAAGTAAAGATAATACGACCAAACCACAGGATGCTCCAAAACATCCAGGACTCCATTGCATTTGGTGCAATACGAGAAGTATTCTTGAAGTCTTGTAGGCGCTAATATGCGTCTGACGCCGACCGCACTGTTTGGCGCAATGCGTGAAGTATTCCTATAGCCTTGCAGGCGCCAATATGAGTTTAACACCGACTGCACCGTGTTCGGCGTGATTATTCGATCTCGCGATACGATAATCACGGCATTGAACCATGAGTAAATGTAAGTGGGCTGACCTGGGTTGATCAACATCTCATTACGTTGGCTTAGGGCAAAAAAAGGAAAAATGCTGCAAATCGTGATTCGCAGTCTTGCCACTTCGGGAGTGCCAAAAAATTTGGAGAGTATGATGTGAAGGACCGTGATATCAAAATTTTTCTATCAGCATAAGCTTTTGCAGACCCAAAGGTCAACACACGGAAATGGAGGCCGGACGAGAGAATCAGAACGTTTCGGATGAATAGGACAGTTACTACACGAAATTGCGTCATAAAATCGAAAATTGTAAATTTATAAAATAGCTGGGTGTTTTGAAATTATTTAGTGATTTTGTGTGCCAAGACAACATTGTAACTAATTGTAAAACGTACTGCATTCTTCGTGATTTCCTCTTCAACTTGTAATATGTGCGTTTGATATCACCAATAGTTACGTCAATAGTCTTACTTAAATTAATAATACTTTATCATTTGCAACGTTTTACCCGATAGGGAGCGTTGTTTTAACAGAAAAACAACAGCTCTAGAGTGAATAAACACGTTTTTGGGTTGAAGGTTGCAACTTAATTGCGATAAATGCCCCTGTGGTTCGCACTCTCACTGTAGTTCGCACTTTTGTAAATTTTACACATGACTCAGGTTTTAACAATTTTGTAAAACTTCGCCAACAACTCTTTTTCAGCGATGTCATTCTCCAGATTGAAATAATATTGCTTTTATCTGAAAAATTAGACAGAACCTCGTGGTTCCAAATTTTCTTTACGAATTAGACCTAAAAATCAGATGGCCACAGAGAAAAAAATTCAAAAAAAAAAAAAAAAAAAAAACCCCACCGGCCGCTGCAATGCAAATTTTTGAATTTTTGAAGCATCTACGCAGTTTGAGTCAATTTCTTCATGAATAATTACCAAATGTAAGCGACTTTTCTTCTCCTCTCCTTTTTTTTCTTCCTCCTTTTTTTAGGCGAAAGGGGGGGGGGGGCACCTTGCGCCTCTCCCTGAATCCGCCAATGTGATGTTAGAAAATTGCCGATTTGTTAGATTCATCGAGGTAGGTGTCTGAGTAGCCTCTGCTATGCCAGAAATCAGTAGAAAGAACAAGGATATGCGTACAGCGTCAGCACCACGCATTCACGGTAAATTTGTTCCTCTCGGCACGTGCTAATGCAATTTTATTGCCCTATGGATTGCCTCCGTTCATGCCTCAAATTCCACTCTTGTCATGTCGCTGGACTTCAGCGCGTAGTTCCTATTGAATCATCAGATGATGGAAAAAAATTTGACAGCTCTACTCTCTTATGAATTGGACGTATTTCTGCCAAACGGAACTATGTGGATTATGACGTGAGCTCTGTCATGCATATATCCTTATGGATCTCAGGGCTCATTTCTTAATGCTCATAGTTCTGTTTGGCAGAGATACCTCAACTGGTCGATGTTACAACCGACTATACTGATTATCTGATAAGCCTTGGAATCAGAAGTTCTCATGAAGCTGAGGGCCCGTAAAATGGGCTTGCTGTTTTTTTTTTTTTTTTTTTTTTTTTTTTTTTTTTTTTTAATCAACCGATTCTAATACTCTCCGTACCGCGATCTATCCGAGGAACGCTGAATTTGCGAACATCATCATAGCCTATTAATCAAAGCACTCCAGTAGCCTGTTAAATTTAGCCAACTCAAGGGCAGACTGTGAATTTGCAGTTGGATTAATACCTAGTAAATACATTTTTTGCCTGAGTGACACGAAGTGGTGTTAGTTCCTGTATACTTCGGTCTTGATACCGGATATAGAGAGTGACATGCAATGCTAGTGTTTTAGTTACGTGCTGAAAGCAAATAAGTGTTGCTCAGTCGATTTGAGATCGAAGCACTGGAATGATCGGCAAGATTTGAATAATTTTAATTCTGCTTACTGTTAATTGGACGTATTTCTACCAAACAGACCTATGTGCAGGTGAGAAATATGGGGTGCGCTCGTCGAAGCTGCATAAGAAGCAATGTAAAAGTGGGCGTGATTCCTTTTGAAGAATTGGAAAAGCGGGATATTACATTCTATCAAACAGACCTATGTGCCATCTGAATGCGGGATTCATGAGCCGCGGGCATGGCACGAGAGCCTTGTGAACAGGGCTCATGAGTTAATGCCCCCCGATGAAGATCGCGCCCCCGCTCTGGGGCTCGATCATTTCCGCTGACGTCACTGGCGCTTTATTATTCTCATTTACTCTTACGCAAAGAGAACTAACGAGCACACCCCATATTTCTCACTTGCACATAGGTCTGTTTGGTAGAAATACGTCCAATTGATTTATCTGCCTAAGGAAACTGATTATTCTTTACGGCGAAGTATCTAAGTGATCCAGCTTCTAATGGGCACCCTTCTCTGAAAAGGACCACTTCGCGTGAGAAAATAAAAGCACGAAAAGGGGGGGAGGGAGGAGGAAGAGAGAAATACAGTGATAAAAAGTAAGGTGCGAAGACAACAGTGGATACATCTATAGGTATTATCTGCCAAATGCCCAAAAATATGAAAATAAGCTGAATAAATCGCATATGACTGTGACAAAGAATCAAAATTCAAGAGTCAGATCTTTGTATAGTGGTGTAATTTAATAAATAATCATGATTCTCAGGGTACAAGTGATTGAATATTTTTGCTTATTTTCACTCTTTAGTATATAGTTTTTAACCTCTAAATAAGAGACTAGGTATCCGAATGATCACTCCAAGCTAAAAATAAGTTCGAATTTTTGCGAAGAGAATGTTCAACGCTTTATGTATGTTGATTCTAATAAATACTAAAGGCCACGGAGACGTTCCTATTCTGTTGGTAGGATGTATTACTTGCTACGACGCTGTATGTAATTCTGTTACTTTTAGATATTCAATTATGCAAATAAAAAGCTCAAACATTCCCTCAGGAGTGATCGAGAGTTTCCCTTCCGCTGAGAGATACATGTTCAAGGCGACCTTGTTATTAGCAGTGGTAAGATAATAAACATAGGTCTTAGCTGGCTTATCACTTGACATTTCAATCAGTATGAATACAATCAAAACTACCAGATTAAGGTATACTCTGGGATATCATGGAAAAATAAGTCTTAGAAGGGGGCCCCCTTTAAAAAGGGATTTTCAGACCCATCTATGGACAATTGTAAGAATTTCTAGGGATCATATCAAATAACCGGTTATTTCTCAGTAATCTTTACCCTGACTTGAAACATTTCTCGAACCGTGAGAAGCATTTTTAAACAGGTAATAATTATTTTCAAAGCTGAGTTATTGGAACTAAATTTTTTCCCCATTCTTCTTCTCAGAATTTTATCAGAGCCAACTACGAATATTCACAGGATGTAGCATTCCTTGTGGGTTGTTAGATTCGTTGTGGGTGTTAGATTCGTTAAATTTCACATTTCATTTCTTTAAGGTAATGCATGTATTACAGTGACCGCCGGAACCCGGTGTGTTGTAAATTTACTCATCTCTCAAAAATAAGGCCTTATTCCGGACCCACTCCACACAGTTGCCATATGAATTATCATTGAGCTGATACTGTACCAATGTTTTGTTTATTTTTTATAGAGATTTTCTTAATTAGTTGACCTACTATATGAATGAAGTGATAGCATTCAACTACAAAACAAAATCCTTACGTTATATCGCATATATCTCAAATATTTTTAATATATGTAAATTATTACGACTCCACGTTATTCACTAAATATTAAATTGCTCTCAGTTTTCCCATGTACACATATCCTACCAAGTCCGTTTGTTCTCCGGATGAACCAATGTCTCCTAGACAATTCGTGCAATCCCGTGCTGCTCTTTCCTGCATGAGGACTCCTTAAGATATGGAGATCGTTTTCTCATATACTTTCGATCCTCTTTAGCTGTCCGCACAGGTTTAAAGAGAGTCCGCACGGGTATAAAGAGAGTCCGCACGGTAGGGATATATACGCACGCTTGGGAAGTGGGAACACTGAGGAGATGTTTCATAAGAAAAGAACTTGAACAAAAATACAATTTCATTTTATGAAAGCAGATTCTTTTAATTTTCGCATCTTTAGAGTCTCCCTCTTGCGACACTGAAGTTCTCTGCAAAGATCAAGACGGTGGATTTTCTGGCGCACATTACCTATAGTTCTCGGACTAAGGAAATTTGACACTCCTGCGATGCAAAAGTTATAAAGAGTATCGATGCTGTTCATACTGTAAGCACTCGCTGCACGGGATGAAAACCCAAATATCCGCATTTGCAAGAGGCCAGCAAATATTCCTGGACTCGGCGGAGCACCAGCAAGGTTGCAAGATGACAGTCCAGCAAGAGAGTCAACACTGCATCCGGAAAACGACAGAAATCAAAAGTGTAGCACGATCTGGCTGACACGGTCGGCAGCTTCAAACATTACGTAGCCATCGCAAACACTCCGGAGGACCACGGAGTGCGGAGCGATCCACTCACAGGGTAAAAGAGTGCAAACACGGTAATGCCCTCGTCCGAAAACAAATTGCCATCCGCCCGGTGACATGCGGTCCCGGTTGCATAACTTCGTCACCCTCCTGACGTGAGGGCGTAACTCCACTCCGCGATGAACCCTCCCGTCCGTATAACTCAATGGTTTCCCGGGCTTATCTCAAATTGTAGTTACGCCTTTTTGTCAGCCGAGCGACGACTTGTCTCCCAGAATCCTCCGAGCTCTGCCCCTGCGAAAGTAAAAGCTAGCGGTTAAGTGCGGCCGTTTTTCTCATTTTCAGCCGGGTTGCGGCTCCACTTGCGTCACTCCGTAATTGCACGCTGGATCCGTCGAGCTCTTCAAAAGTTGCACGCGGTCCCGAGATTGAATCGCGTGTTGTGCACGCCGGATGCATTGCTGAAAGCGGAATCGGGAGTCCTCTTCTTCTCTCCGTAGTTTTAAGGAACCAGCATGACCTAGAGTACCTTTATAGGGAGTGCATGGACCACTCGAAAATTTGGAGGTTACTACGAATAAAAATTAAACTTGATCTACCGTGCCTCTACTTAGAGGAGTTTTTTAAAGAAAACTTTGGCCAAAAAACCACCCGAGGATGAAAAAACTATACTGAAGGTCGGCAGTTTTAGAATCATATATTATTATAATAAATATATTATAATCAATACATCATAATCACACTGGAAAAAAACACATTGGATCTAGAGTCCAGACTCTTAAAAACATCGACAAGAAAAAATACTCTAGATTCAATCAGATTTAAGCTTAAATCAAGAACCAAGCCTCTTAATTTGAGCGGATTTCCTTTTGAATTAAACTTAAATCTGGTTGAATCAAGAGTCCTTTTTCTTGTCAATGTTTTCAAGAGTCTGGACTCTAGATCCAATGTGTTTTTTTTCCAGTGCAATATTATATCAAATAATTATAATTAAAGTTTTCATTTGCTATGTTTGCGGCTCAAAGTGGTAAAGCTAAAAAGTAATTGTACACCATTAAGTAGAAGAAATGGACTACGTAGACCCCACGCAACCTATTTTTGGGATAAAATACGTGGGACATTTGATCTCGAAAACGCATCGTCAAATTTTCGACGCAATTCCCCGGAGCCAGAATAGGTTACCCCGTTAATATTTTCTTCGTCGGATTTCTTTTGGAGACAATGACTGGAATTCCCGCTAGGATTATTAGCACGACAACCAGAATTTTTTCGGGACATGAGAATTCCTGTTATCTCAAAAAGGAAGTCCATCGAGGAAAATGTTAATACGACGCCTTGTAAATACCTCGGGAATATTCAGCTGAAATGCGCGTTTATGCGTATATGTTGAAAATTTTCTCGCTTCGAAACTCCGAACCGAAGTGCATTTTAAAGAGGCTAGAAGAAACTGACGGGAAATAAAAGGGGTGGTGTCGTTGTTCGTTGCCAAGGAATGCACTTGCACCATCGATGTCGTATCAATCTTGTCATCGATAGCCTTGTGCGGTCAATTCATGGGCTCCGAGAAGAGGAACGAACATCAACTGTCAAGGTGTGGACACACGGATCAACACAAATATCACTATTGCCATTCAACGCCAAAAACGATGAGTTCCGATGTCTCCGAGGTGCTGCTCGCTGCAAATTCGGCAACCGGAGTGATCGACGCCAAACCAGAACCAGAATCCACCTGATCAACTTCCAAGCTCCAACGAAAGCGCAAGTGGTCTGTGGTGGGCTGGGGTCTTTGTGTGAGGGGGAGGGGGTAAAGAGGTTAGTGCAAGATTTATGTAACGGTAACGATCAAATTGGAGCTGATTTCGCCCGGATTCAGATTCTCCGGTGCCGGTGTCCGCTCTTCCCCACTTCGCTCTTCCTGATCTTGATCTGGGCCAAGGACGAGGTATCGATTCCTTTGTCGACCAAATTTCAAAATCCACCTTTATTCGCTTGTCTCGTCCTTAATTTCCGCCGCGCCCCTACCCCGTGCCGGGTAACGGCCTCTTGCCTAAAAACGCCGTATGAGCATTCGAATGTTTCCAAATCTTCTATATATTTATTTTTAAAGATAGTTACGAATATTTGTCGTTGAAATTTTCAGACTTTTTAGATCAAACTACGAACGAAATCCTGCTCTGAAAAATCGGAATAGAAATATTCACAAATTTTCCTGAAAATTTGCGATGTATCGAAGGAAATTTGACAACGCCTGATGACTCACATGGCGCCCTTCTCAGCACGGCAGAAAAAGGATCTGGCTCACATTAATTCCCCAGTCCTCAGGTTAAAACTAATGTGTAAAATTTCGGTTTCATCACTTGATTGCACTCCGAGGCAGATATGGCTCCTGATACTTGTGACGGCCAGATAAAGATAGGGATGCGTGAAGGGGAGGCTTCTATAAGCAGACGTAAATTTTGGGAAGAGATTCTTCAATTCGAGGAAAAAATTGACCACGGACCAAATGTGTCTAACTTTTTCCGTCAGTATTGCAGGGCGAGAAAATTTTGTTATTCAGTAACAAACCAAACGAGAAACTGGAGAAGTACGATGGCCCTACCCAAACAAACAAACAAACAAACAAACAAACAAACAAACAAACAAACAAACAAACAAACTGCCTGGAAAAAGTAACGAGATAAAATCAGCGCGCGACGAAGCCAACGCGCCTTCATTTTTTGCGTATGCAACACTCACTACCAAAGAGTTCGACTAGTTGCGTCGACGCCCTGAAATCCATTGCGGCCCCGCTTTTGAATTCATAAACAAGGACGGTTCCAAAGTTAGGTTAGTTGCATTTAAGTGTTCACAAGTAATGTAGACGTGCGTCAGTGGCGAAGCGTGAATGATCGATTATCGATATTTCCCAATTTGAAGCTATTGTGAAGAATCGATTATTAAGGTGTTCGTTGCGAACACCCTGTTCAGCGATCCTTTTCCATAGGTTTAAATGGCAGATCAATCGATTTATCGTAAAGCACACCACGTCACTGACGTGCGTCATAACAAGCTATGACGTGGATGATGTCCTGGTCATCAATTTGTCCGTTTTTACTCATAACTTATGGATTTTTCGACGAAAACGACTAAAATGATAACTGAAACTTTGATTTGGCGTGTCCCCCTTCTCTTTTTTTAAAATGCTTTGTGCAAGCTCTTAATTCATGCTATCCATACGAGGTAAAAATACTACATACAAGGTACATAACTACATAATAGGCACATAGCGCGATAATGTGTGTACTAAATCAAATAAATTTTTCTATTTAGTATAAGTATACGGAGGTAGGAATTCGGGAATGAGTTGATCAAAGATTACGAAAAACGTTCAATTTGTGTAATCTTTACTCCCGTCTGTGACATCCATGAGCCGCGTTGTCTTAACTCTCTCTATGAAGGGACTCTATGCAGCGACCCGATTATTAAACTATGTCGATATAATACGACAAGACACAACCCTATCTTAACCATGCAATACATCGCAATTCGATTTTGTATCGGGCTGCTCTGAGCTTTCAATAGTCGGGCCGCAGGCGATGAAAAAGGAGTGAACATCTCTTCCTTCGGGTCGACCTCACGATGGCCAGCCGACGTCGAGGGGTAGCGGTAGGTAGATGGTTAACGTCAATATTTCACGTATTTAAATGTGGGTCGAGCCACGAGCGATCATTCAGCGGAGCAGCCGAAAAAACGAGGGTTCAGCTCGCGGTTGCACATGATCAGCGGTGTGTCAATCGATTAGGTCACTGGGTAACATTGAAAATGAAAACGACACCTGCTCTCGGCTCGGCTGGGCGGCAGGTTGCGCAGGTCAGAGGTCAGCATACCTGCAACTTGAATAATTGGTCACTCATTCGTTATTTCTATGGGCTCCAACCGCCTCCCCCTCTCACGCTCTCCCTCCCTCTCTCACCCTCTCCTTCCCCCTCTGCCACGCCGCGCAGCACTTTAAACCGTGAGCTTTCCGTGAATGCACTTGGCCACTTGCATGTGGCGCGCGGCACAGCGAGATTGCCAGGTTGCGCGATAAAACGAGGATATTTTACATAATTTTAAATGATAGAAAGTGGTGATCTTTCTTTAAAATTTGGCAACAATGCCGCGCGGCCGGCGCAAGTCTCGGCAAGTACCCGAGGAAGCACTCCTGATCAAATACGGAAGCAATCTTGTTGAATCATTCCCTCAGGATCAGGTTTTAAGTTAGCACAATTTACTACTGTTCGCAAGGAAAGGGACTTAAACCTACAGAAACTCAACATCGCGCAATTGATACAAAATCATGGCGAAGCATTTTACGAACATGTTGGGATCGCTTAATGATGTCAAAAATAGAACCGGAGTTTTTGTGGTTTGAAGTTTTACGCGAAGTGCATTTAATGTGAAGAATTCCCATTTCAATATGTGCTATGACCATTTTTGCCGAAAATTAACATTTGAATGCGATCATCATTAATTTCTCAGCCGATAATGCGTGTTCCTCTGGGTCGGGTTAGTTTGAATTGGACCAACTTGGGAGCTCAATGATAGCCGAAAACTGACAAACCAATCAGAGAGCGGCACAGAGATAGCAATACTCTCCCCTTTAAAGGTACTCTACAGCGCACTGATGAGCCGCACTTGGCAGCGGCGAAGTTCAGATGCGAAGTTTAGAGGGCTCGGAGAAAGATTCCTCCAGATTATGGCGTATCTTGTCCCCTCTCGGAGGCGCGGGAATTACGAAATGGGCCCGGGCCGGGCTGGAACTATTCAAAGCACGACATTGCACGCCGCGACCCGGGTTGGGGTCGGGCCTCTCGCTTGCCGCTTTTAGCCGGGAACATCTCGTTCTCAAAACAGACTGGAAATCATGAGGGTTCCTCGGAAATTTGGCATGCGAGCGGTGTCTCAGCTTTCACTGGCAAAATCAACAGTCAACATCCCATACTCGGTCATTTGTTGTCTATATGCACCATTGCTCCGTCGCACAGTGGACCCAGTCAATTAGAGAGGTCCGACATGAAATTTTTGACTAAAACTGAACATTTTGATGTTTATTTCGTCACATTTTGAATTTCAAGGGGTGTCTTTGGAAGAAAATTTTACGAGGACACTAATGAGACCACTTTCAGAACCTCAAAATTTGGTATAAACGGAGTTATTTAAAGTTTAAAGTTTCCACATTTTGTCCGAGCTCTCCTATTGGCTCGATTCACTGTGCGTCGCATCGGTCGTCGCACTACTCTACATGAATGACTTACGCAAATGCGTGTGCTCGTCCAAATTCGATTCCGTAGTTTCGGAACGTACATCTCTTTAATTTTAAATTTGCTTTGATTGCAATTTCAAAATGGTCCAATGTTTTTAAAGTTTCACTTGCAAAACGGGATGAGACGCAATTTAAAGAATCCAGAGGCTCATGTGACGTTCATGACTTGCTTAAAACCTTGATTTGACGGACTTAGATATTGGGATGCCTAACGAGTTTTATAGGAGGACGCAATCAGAAATCGGAAAAAGGAAAAGAACGAAAAGAAGGAAAAGAAAAGGAAAGGGAAGAAGAGAAAGAGGACGAAGAGGAGGAGGAAGAGGTGGCGCTCTGAATTTGATGAAAGAGTTATAAAATAAGGCTCGATTACGGCTCTTCTATCTTCGACTCAATTGCTCATGCGCGGAGCCATTGAAGCACTACTGTAATTAGACCACGTTAAGCAAAAAGAAACCAAGCCACATCAGCTATTGACAAACTTCACTGAAGAATTGAGGATTTTACATGAAAACGGTTGTGCGGATTTTAGTACAAATTTCAGTGTATTTTTTGCCTAGTACGGAGCATATTTCGTGGCATTTTTAAAGGAATCCGCAAAAACGTTCACTTGTAAAAAAATGAATTGTCCAATTGAATTTGGCAGCAGCTGATGTCACTTGGTTCCTCTCTGCTGAACGCGGTCCAAATATGACAGAGGGAATCAACACAACATGGAAATGACAACAGAGCAAGGGAAAGGACGCGCGTTGATGACGGCGCGGAGATACAACTATTCGTGCTTGATGGATGTCCGTGTTGCAGTTTCAAAGTTGAAGGCGCGATGGCGTGAAGCTTGAATTTGAAATGCTGCGCTCATGCTGCCAATGAGGTGTTGCTCAGATTCCGGAGAAAAGTTAGAAATCCAGGCCCGAGTATGTCTCTCCTATCTTCGGACGTTGACACTCGATTTTTTTCTTAGTTCTTTCAATTTTACGTCTGATTCTTATTTTAGGATGTACATTGGTAGATATGTATCTAAAGCTTGCATGCACCGGCATCAACTCCCTTAGAAAGGATAATCGGGTCAATTTGACCTGGCTTAGGAATCTAAGGGTTGGAGTAGCTATTAAAATTCGTAGCCTGTAGATCTATACGTTTAAAGCTCTTACATAACGGCACCAAACACCCCTAGAAGAGATAGTCGGGTGAAGGACCTTACTACTTTTCGGTTGAATTACCCTAAATACGGAATCCTACAATTTTCTCAAGGATAAATAAGGGTCCTCCCAGACACTCAAAACTGGTCTTATTTTTTGCTCAACCCCCAGAAAAAAAAGGGGGGGTCAAAATCAATAACTTTAAAATAACATAATTTCTCATCGGTTTGTCGGGGAAAGATGATCCTGTCTTCAAAATTTGTAAAACAAATTAGAAATATTAAATATACGTATGAAATGTATAATTGTTCAAATGGGTCAGTTGTGCTGGTATTTTTATGCTTGATTCTTGTAGATTGGCTAAAAATAATGAGATCTGTCTAAATCGCAACTTTCAACGTTCAATATTAACCGAGTTATCGCCCCTCGAAAAGTAGGGTTTTTGACGTCATACTCCGTGGTACCGACTCCCTTGGTTTCTTCCACTTTGCTTGCATCAGTCAGGGAGACACAAATTTGCACTGGTTACTTACTGCGAAACTCGGATGAAAGCAAGGTGAAAGAAACCATGGGTGCCACTACGGTGGATGACGTCATAATCAGAATTTTTCAAAGCGTCATGTCTCGGTTAATTTTGAACGTAAAAAGTTGCGATTTGGACGGATTATTTTTGGCTGACGTACAAGAATGAAGCATCAAAAGAACACTATTTTATGACCAGCGCAACTAACCCATTTTGACCTACTTATGGGGGAATTACACGAGGTCCCCCTTAAGAGGGCGTAAAGCTGCATTTAAGTCGGGAATGAGGTGCTCTTGACACGAGATATTCGACTTTGAAAGAAAATTCGATTTTGAAATTGTTGGCATTAATGCTCTCCTCAGTAACGTGGGCTGTGCAGTAAAAGACTCGAGGCAATATTTGTTGGAGAAGCTGAGTCCAACCTTCGAGTTCATATTCTGTCGTGCTAAGGAAGAACGTCGTGCGAACATTCGAGAGTTGCCAAATTTATTTCGATGAAATTATTATTTTTGAGGAAAGTTGTGAATATTTTTCCTTTAAATTTTCAGAATCTTTAGGTGAAATTGCGAACAATATTATCTGAAAAATTGAGAGAAAAATAGTCTTAAGTTTACCAGGAAATTCGCGTTTTATGAAAGGAAATTTTGCAACGCCTGAAATTTCATATGGCATTTTTCCATATCACGGCAATATTAGCTGCTTGACCGGCGACGGGTGTCGCGCCGCACCCGGGTCGATGCTGATGGATGCGTTTCTTGGGTGCACTAGTCAAGTACAAGGTGCTCGCTGAATCAGCCCGAACGCGCGCGTGCCCTCACTCGTGCACTCGCGCTTCCTCTTGTTTCCGGCTTGAAACTCACTCCGATTCCGCCATTGTTTACAAACACGCCGAGGGTTTCCGTCACACCTGCTCGTAGCGCCGATAAGAGCATCAAATTTTCATTAATTTCCGAATCGTGATATTTTCCCTATTTCCGACTCCGGCAACTATCTTGCGCTTCTTTTTATCTCCAATTTTCATCCAGAAATATGAGACGATTCGATCAGTTGCGATAAACAGTTCAACGCGCAGGCATTGTAAAAGTCATATTTTCGTATTCGATGCTTCTGGAAAAGAATCGATTCGAGCCAAGAGTTTGTCAAGGTCCTCAGACAATTTTGTGCACGTCTTATTCTTAGCGCCTCTGCACTGATTTTGATCGGTCGCAAAACCAGATTAAGGATCTCTTTGTTGCAATGTTGCATGTTTGATCCGAAAAAAATGATCAAAGAAAGTGCGTTGGAGTCTGGTAAGATGTCCCTCTCGTAGGCCTTTGAAACGATTTACAGCGGAACCGATCGAATCGATCGATGCATGAGTATCGACGATTATCGAAATATCGACGATAATCAAAGTATCAACGATTGTCGAAATATTGACGATTATCGGAATATCGAAATATTGATGATTATCGAAATAATCGACGATTATCGAATTATTGATGATTATGGAAATAATCGACGATGATCGGAATAATCGACGATTATTGAAATAATCGTCGATTATCAAAATTTGATGATTATCGAAATAATCGACGATTATCGAAATATTGATGATTATCGAAAGAATCGCCGATTATTGAAATATTGATGATTATTTCAATAATCGTCGATTATTTCGATCCCAAAATCCAGAAATGATCTATTGGCTGTTTGACGAATTGCTCTCCAAAGGGCTGAAAGAGCACCATAATAGAATCATACATTTTTCGTTTCCTACATCGAATTAAAGCACACTTTATGCATCATAGGTAGAATACTACAGAAAAACACACAAAGTATACAAAACCTATCGGGAAAATTATCCGACAATACTTGCAGATGATCTTTAATTCATCATCAGTCACACGCACTAGGAAAGAGGAGCAACGATCATCTCAAGTCGTCGTTCTTCTGACGATAGGACGTATCTTGATTTGCCCATGAGCCCCAGAGAGCATGGATTTATATGGAAAACAGGACTCACGTCGAAATTGAAATACGCCCCCGCGTCAGGGGAGCGATGAAGTATCGCGATGGCAAGAATGAAGTATGCGAAGATGACGAGAGTGGAGGCAGAGGTATGTTTTAGCGAGTAGCTGATAAAATTTGTGACGTCAATTACGATTTAATAGGACGATTAAAGCGTTATTTACGTGGTTTCTGAGCCATGGCAGAATCGAAACCGGAAAAATTAGGATTTTAGCCTCAAAGAGACGAAAGCTTGCACGATCACTCGAGAATATGCGACGTCTTCCGAATTTGACGAGAATTTTAGGGGACGGATAGCCCTTCGCGTAAGTGGGCTGAGTAGTAGGAAGTGAGCAATAAATTGCACTAAAATGACTCAGCGTTGCGAAGCATTGTGTGCGTTTGTCTCTTATACCGACGGTGAAATTCCCAAACCACGATTCTCGTATTTCGTTTGCGATGTTTAAAAATCTCCGATCCTCTTTTAATTTTTTAAAGGTGAACAAATTAAGATTTTTTTTTTAGTTTTCACAGAATTTTCTTCGCACGGAGCAGAAGACAAATCCTAAAAGTTTTGACATTGCGTGGTTTTCCTTTTAAAAATTAAGAATGACAGGAAGTCAACAATGTCGCAAACCGAGATACGTGGTTTGGGAGTCTCGTCGTCGATATGGTGTTTGATTCGGCGTTGTAATTATTCGGTCCCAATGAAATTGCACGATACTGTCGACCAAATTCGATGTCTATATGACGTGAAGGTGCCTCTAGTTTTTGCGTGCACCTTGTTGTGATCCTCGCGTGCACGATTTACTCATCAAGTTGATGGGCGATGAAAACAATTTTAAAGATTTTTGAAGAAGGGGAATTATGAAAGTAGCTCCATTGAGTATTAATACATATAGAACGAGACAAATTTGTAAGAATCTTCTTTATCCCTTGAACCAAGCTTATTCTGATGGAGAAAATGTGTCTCCTTGGTGAAAATTGGCGATAAGAGCTGCGTTTCAAAATGCCATAGGAATTCTTATAGCCGGTTAAAGAAGGCTACAGAAAATCATATAGCTGGCTGTAGAATGCGAGGAAAATCATACGGCCGGGCTATATGAAGCGATAAAAAATTATGCAGCCGGGCTATAGTTCCTATCGCCGGGCTTTACATTTTATCGCCTGGCTGTTGCTTTTTCGCCATCGATTATAAAAGGCTATAAGAAATTGTGTAGAAATTCGTGTGCTTTGGAAATCGTTAAGTTTTATACGGAACCACCCTAATATTTACAAAACACACATTATATTTTCCTTTAATACATATTTTTTTCATCAATTAAAATGAGAATAATCCATACAGGATGTGCAAACATTTCAAATCATGAGTTGAATAACGCTGACTCCGCCAGATTAAATATTAGAGCCTAACACAAAGCGGAGCGGCGACGCACTGGCGCCTACAAACCCAACAGGGATACTTCACGCAGTGCGCAACGCGTGAAGTATCCCAGTTAGGTTTGTAGGCGCCTATGCGCGTTTCGCGCTGGCTGCCCGCCTGCCGCACCGCAGCGTGCCACGGCACTTGAAGCAACTATTTCACACCAGAGGTATTGCACAGTATCATACGAAACTGAAGGCGCTCTAATATATTAGGAATTGTAGGCATCCATCAAAAGTACGGAGCTTTCCTCGCAAAATAAATCAAGATACTACGGCCCAAAAGGAGAGCAGTAGTCCAAAAACTCACCAAGTCCTGGCATCCGTAATTAGTAACGTTTAGCATACACTTTATCGCCTGGCTGTTGCTTAATCGCCATCGGCTATAAAAGGCTATAAGAAATTGTGTAGCCGGCTATAGAAGCTATTGGAAATCTTACAGCCGGCTGTAGGTCTATGGTATTTTGGAACACAGATTCTACTGCCAACTTTTACCAGGGCTAAAATGCCTCCACATCATTAATAAATAGACATGTTGCTGTATAGGTGGCATATTACACTTCACGTTATTATGAATATGTTGAACGAAATAAGTTTTCAAGCAAATGTAATTTAATGATTTTTCATTTTGTCTACATTGGACATGCATTGCAAATGATTACAGCGGCGTGTTAAAATTCAGATTATTAATCGTAATAGGTGTGATTCCACGCCATTTTTTTCTCTGGTAAATTTTTCCAAATTGTATCAAAGTGCTAATCACATTTTTCACTTCATGTAAAAGCTTGCAATACCTTATATTGCAAGCTAAATGCTTCAACTAATGTTGATGTCCTCCTTCAAATGACGAATATTCTCCATTGAGGTTATGTGAAGTCACAATTGCGTTTTTAAAAATTGAAGGCGCATAAAACCGACTTGTAGATTCCAACGAAATTACAAGTACCGTTAGACCACCCACAAATTTTAAACGCAAACAAAGAAAATGCTGTGGAACTTACCACTACGTGAATTGAAAATCGCGAAATTTTTATTGTTCTATAAAAAGTGATTTAGTTCATTTAATGTCATCAAAAGTTTAAAAAAAGAAAAATAATCATATATTATAATGGTTATGCGTGAATTAATTATGTGACACTATATCTTTTACTTGGAGTATGAAAGTAGTGCTGTCATTACGAAATAAAACGAAAATGGCTTGCAAGCACAAGCCCCTTCTTGGTATAGCATTGAGCCCACAGTGGGATATTTTTGAAGTCTGAATGATTGTTAAAAGTACCATAAAAGTTTTCTGCCCTATGAAAGTAACGAGAGGCATGCATGAACGCCCTGCAAATATAAGGTCTTTCACCCCTCTTAGGACTGGCGGGGCTCCTAATTAATTCAATTTTTTTAATTTTCTATTTTATTTTATTTGTTGTTTTTTTTTTTTTGGGAACCCAAATTTATTTAAGTTTCTCGCTCGAATTTGAGACTGTTTCACGTTTGATCGCGAAATGTCTCATGGTTTTTATGAACTTTTTTTGAGAAATGAAGGCAGCCACGCCCCTCCGTGTTTTTGTTTCAATTATCAAGTTGAAGGATACCTCGGTCCTTATTTTATCTCTTGAGATTCACCACTCGTTGGTGACCTCTGTGGTAAAAACGCTTGATGAAGATATGAATTACATCTACAAATTGTGGAGAGAGGGGACAGAGAAGTTCATCGCGATCCCACAAACAATCTTCGTGTGTTTAACCCGAGTTCTGAATTATCTGTACATCCTGTCACTTCGCCGTTTAATTCAAAAATAAGTGTTGAAGTCGAAAGGAAAATAATATTATTACAAACAAAATTTTACAGCCCTGGGTCAGAGTCTGACCTTCACAGAATTCTGATGTCAGATACACACGAAGAATATGGCTATTATTCCAGGAGTAATTTATTAGGTTTATTAATTCTTTATTACAATTTCTGTCGGCACGGAGATGATAAACAGCGTGTGTAACAAAGTCTCGTCTTTTCTTTCGGGGGTGGCTTAAGAGACCAAATTTTTTTTTTTCATTTTTCTATCCGAGAAGGCTACACTGATTGTTATTTAGATAACATGCATTTTTAAAAATTTGAAAAAACCTCTGTAATTAAGCTCCTTTAATTTATTACTTTTCTTACCTTTCGGCAAAAGATAGTTTCTGAAAACAAACACTCTTGCTGATCGATTCCTTAGATGGTTTTTCAGTCATTTTGGTTCAACGGGCACAAATACAATGAGCTTCGCGGTGGCAGGTAAAAGGAGAGCTAATCTCAGTACATACGTCATACGTACGATATGAGAAAAGCTTCACTTTTGGCACATCACAAATCAACCAAGGAATTTTGGATGAATTTCAGAGCTACCATGATTTCGCCAATCGCGAATTCAAATTGTATGTGGTTTGATGACATCATCAATTCAGAGCTTACTTATGCCTCTTTGGTTATGTTGTTATTGAGAGAGAGATTAGTTGAGGTTGAGATTTTAAAACATATAAAATAAGATTGAAATTTGATTCACCTTCAGTCATAAAACGTAAAACATATATCGATAATTTGAACGCTTGATAGCTCACGATTCGTCCGGGTTTTTTTTTTTTTTTTTGTTAAAGAAAGATAGAAATGAAAAAAAATATAATCACTGTGGAACACTGAAAAAAAAGTGTGACAGTTTTTACCAGAAGTATGAGAAATTGTAGAATTATACTCAACTTGATTTTGGACACAGTGATCATTTAAGGTAAAGTTAACCAGACATCTGGTAGCATTTACCATACTTTTGCTGAATGCTATTAAAATTAGGGTCTTTGCAACCATAAAGTCCGTTGTTGATTACCATACGAATATTACCGTCACTCAAACCATGCTTTTTATTCTTGAAGATTTGCCCAGAATAAATAAAACCCATAATCTTCAGGCTCCTCGTAGTCTGCCTCATCACATTTCTGATGTACTCGGAGTGGGACCCTTCACCGTAACACATATGTATAAAAAATAGACTATGACGAACCACTTAATTCAGTTAAATGGCGAGAAAAAGTTACCGTCATGAATCTGCTTCGAGCAAAAAGGCGGTAATTGAAAGCGAGAATTTTGGTATCGTAGACTTCCCATAAAATGTAAAAGAGAATTCAGAAGCTGTTTCAACTGCTGCCTTTGAATGTATGTGAGAGTAAATTTCAGCTTTAAAATTTCAAATAACTCAGTATCTCGTATGCTTTAAAAACCAATTTCTTATAACTTACTTTTTGCGTTATTTTATCCCTTTCAAAGTTTCATTTAACGTAAAAATTGTATTACTAAACTAACCTTCTCAGGAAAACTACAATTATATCAGTAAAAAAACTAAACTTTAAATAACTATCCTAAACTTTGAGTTAATAATATAAGCTAGAGCCGATTATAATTCTAAGAGGGTCAAGCAATAATAACTAAGAGTTAGTCAAAGCATGTCCAAAGATAAAAATATTCTCTACGATCAGTTCACTTTTTATCCGTTGTGGCATACTAACAGAAACCTCTGCATGGAGTCAGCTATCATCGAAGTTAAAATTAGAATCAAGACGAAGGTAGTTTTTGCCTTCAATAGTGCGTTGGGCCACTTGCACTGCAGCCAGGATAATAGTTTTATTTCTTCATGCAGGAGCATTCTTTGGTATTGTTGTGTTGACGAAGTGCCTTTTTTAAAGTCCTTTGTCATTCAAAGATAATCTCACATTTTATCTTGATCACATTTTGAGTCCTAATATTCAATTGATACCAATAATACTAAAACACTGTGTGGACATTAAGCAAAAATATAAATTCTCTGTCTCTTTATACAATTTATTCTAGTGAAAAGGTTAAAAGCACGAAAACAGAGAATCTGAATTAATGTTGAAGGTTGATTGAATAAATCAGAAAAATTTAAGACCAGAATTTAGTTTATAAGTACAAGTAAACTATGCAACTGATTTAGCCGGATTCAGTAATTGCTTTCTGCAAAAACCGGAAATACGTGACGGATAGAGACACCAAGTTTAGAGCTCGCCCTTCGACGAGGAGAAATTATTTGGTTACAAAAAACCAAAATTATTTTATCAGCTCAGGCACGTTTGCGCTTAAAAAACAGTGTTTCTTTCAATATTTTTCTTTTGTCATCTAAGGCCTCGCGGCTGAATACCAACTCGCTTACGAACATCACAATCAGTTTATTTGTCACTTTCTCATACTCAAAATGATCGTCGAACATTGTAATGCAAATGAAGGACCTACAGATTTAAATGATTAAGTATATTAGAAATTTTGCACTGACTACTATCAAAGCAGTGTGAAGGGCTAGCGGTAAAATGATATTCGGGAATTCAATAATACCTTTCTACGAAACGGGAAAAGATTACATGTATGGCATGACAGTTCACTTTCAAGATTAGTGTAGGCAACTCGAGCTCTTACGTGGTCAAATAATGGCACCGTCGTGAAATGACACGCTCACTTGGGACACACACAAATAAGAGCTTTTTACCAAACGGGAAGATGTTACTTTAACGTCATGACAGTCACGCTCGTCTTTTTACAGAACTACCGGTGTAGATACAATTATCAGATTTAACTGTGTCTATTTATCACCTAGGTCTGGCTTCTTCAACGGTCCCCACACATTCTTAATGGCACGGAAATTTCCACAAAATTTTGAACCCGGTCCAAACTACCGCTGAGGCACCGTATGCAACCGCTGACCGTTCACGTGTTAAGGGAAACTGGTCCGCACAAAAACTCAAAATTGAGCTACGAACACCAGGGAGAATAAATGAGTGTTCTACGAGAATGTTGAGATGGATGCTCAAAACTCCAATTCAAACTGAAAGTTTGGAGGTTCGAAGTCAGTGGTTAAAAACAGTATTTTCGAGGAAAAAGCTATTTTAAATTCGTGTATCTGTTGTAAGATATGAATTTACTTAATTCTATTTAAAATTTACGCCCTATATCAGCACAAAAATGGACTAAAATACTCTCAACGTATTCTTCAGAAATACTGAAGTGATTTCCTTTGAAATCTTCAAAATCCAACTCGATAGAAATCTCGGTTGAATCGAAAACTGGTTGGATCAACCAGTCTAAATGCATTTCACGTTGCCCACTTACATCTCGCATTTTACTTTTGTAACAGAGAACTAAACTACTCATGGCCTCTCAATTTTTTGAAAATATAGTAACACAATTTTGAATTTCAGTGTTGCTTAGGTTGCTGTTAAGAAAATAAAACACCAGAGAAAATTTTGCAACGTTTGATGTGGTTAAGCTGATTCCAAAATCCTTAATTCCCATGGACGAAAGTTCCTTTCTCGTGGACAGTGCCCAGTTTTCAGTTTAGTGTTCAAGTTGGTAACATTGTTTTCCCTCCATTTAAATCAATTAAAAATATCGATGTTAGGTGAGGCAAGCTGCCTCACTAAGAATCGATTGTTTTGCATACATTTAAGTGGAGCAAAAGCAGTGTTGCCAACTTCAACACTAAACTGGGTACTATCCACGAGAAAAGAACTTTCGTCCATGGGAATTAAGGTTTTTGGAATCAGCTTAACTACATCAAACGCTGCGCAATTTTCTCTGATGTTTTATTTCCTAAACAGCAAGCCAAGCAACACTGAAATTTGAAATTTTTTAAGTATATTTGCAAACAATTAAGAGGCGTTGAATAGTTTAGTTCGGAAACTTCCAGGAATCGCCATTGCTCGTGGACTATGGTTCTGCTCCTCGTGAATTATAAAAAATTGTATCATCAGAGTGAAATTGGTGTGCGTATGCGCACCTCACCTTCTTAGCGGTAAAGAGGAAAGCAAAGGCTTGACCGAGGACAAAGGGTTTTTAGCTCAAGGGCGGAATGCAACTCCTCAGCATCGCGACAAGTTGACAGTCGACCGAGTGGTGAAACGGAGAAACCATGCGGGGAGAATCGCGCTCGACTTTAAATCGGTGCGGTCGCGTAGTTTGTAGCTCGCGGTCACTCTGACCGGTGCCATTATGATATGAGTCAATGTACAATAATTATGAACCAACAGTCTCATGAATTAAAAGCTTTCCTACACACCTAGTTCCGCATTTGAACCAGAGGGTCCACATTTGATGCACTTTTAACCAACTCAATTAATGTTCTATTCTAACCCCTATTACCCCTATTACCCCTATTAGCACCCAGAAAACAAGTTTGTGTTGTAAAAACGTTTCATTCATTAAAGAACCACATTTTTCGGAGCTAATTCGAAGGAGTTTTTAAGCAATTTTAGAAAATTATTTAAACGTTCTAGGTTATGGTAAAGCGTATATTGAAAAAGAAATATTCAAGAACTTAGAAATAGAAAAGTATGTAAACATTTTTGAAAATAATTATTAATAAAACATTTTAAGCGTAAAAAAAGTTATTTACCAACTATTTTCATAATTTTTTAAAAGTATTTTCATGAAACGTTTCGAAAATGTTTTTGAAATGATTGAAGGCACTTTAAAATCGCATTCGTCGGACTTTAAAATTAATTGAATGCTGAATTTTAAAGCTTTTAAAAATGTTTACATACTTATGAAAAATGACTGAAATATGTTAAAAATGATTTTATGTTACATAGCGCATCGAGAAGACTTATCAACGTGCGTGTTCCCAGCGGCATGCGGCACGGCCTGAATATGAACGAATGTGACAAAAGTGCTGCGTGTAACTATTCGAGCTCCTAAGTCGCTCAGATTGCCAACACGGTTCTTGAAGGCGAACTTGCCCGGATAAGAGACAACGTAGTGGGACGCGAGTTTCCTCGCTAGTAGATGATATATTGGAAAATGTTTGAAACAAGGTCAGTGCTAAAGCCACTTCATCAATCACAATAATACATATTAGAAAAATGCTCAAAACTGCATTTTTTGACCCAACAACTTTCGCAGAAATTGCATTCGGAAAAGGCACAGTATCTGCCGGAACAAGTCCGGTCAGAAAATCTGGTTCAGTTTTGATTGGTCTTTAATTCACTTCAGAGAATACCTCCTGATTTCAACAATTGTAAAAATTTATGGTAATATATTCGTTAACAACCGCAAAATTAAACAGAAATGAACGGGAACTATTTTTGACAGAGATAACATTTTTGGTGACCAGCTTTACATTTGGACGTATTTATGCGAAAAGGCGCTAAACGCCATTTCCAAACTTCTCAGTAAAGCAAGTTTGACTAAAACAATTGGCGTTTCCGTACTAATGGACCGATTTTGGTTTACTTTAGCTTGTTTGAAAGCTGAAAAGTTCCTCTAATTACGTACGTTGCCAAAATTAGGAAAAAATGCATATTAAGCGAGATATAGGGGATTTTTGCACGTAGGTCCATTTGATTTAATGCGCTAACCCGGATTCCGAATTAAATCAAAAGGCGCTATCTCCACTTGAATCACTTGATTGACGCGCGCGCGGCGAAGCTTGGTGGAAACTTGGTGAAATTTAGTACCGGGGGGTATTTTTGGACGGGAAACTCGAATTTCGGGTCAAATTTTGAAAATTCAGAAATCCAAGATGGCGGACATGGCCTAAAATGCTATCTCGGCCCCTGTCCAGCCGATCTTGGTGAAACTTGGTATCAGGGGGTATTTTCGGACGGGAAATTCGAATTTCGGGTCAAATTTTGAAAATTCAGAAATCCAAGATGGCGGACATGGCCTAAAATGCTATCTCGGCTCCTGTCCAGCCGATCTTGGTGAAACTTGGCATCGGGGAGTATTTTCGGACGGGAAACTCGAATTTCGGGTCAAATTTTGAAAATTCAGAAATCCAAGATGGCGGATGTGGCTTAAAATGATATCTATTTCTTAAACAAACGCACTACACGTCTAGAATGGCCGCCAATGAACCTGCGTAAAGCGCACGGGCCGGGTTGTGAAGGCCGGAGGTGGTGGGAGCCCAAATATACCTACCTAACCTCAATCTGCTTTCCCGCTGCATCTTGCCAATGTGGATGAGATGTGGAAATTTCCACGTTTGTAAACTTTAAATATATGGCACTCTACACGGAGAAAAAAACTCGTGCGTGGGACCCGAAGTTTGGGTCATATGGATCTCTGAAGTTTTCGGATTGAGCATCTGAACACTTTAGGTCTAGCTGTCGAGGTTCGGATCACACATCTGAAACTTCAGTTCTTACGTCTGAAGTCTTCAGGTGTGAGAACCGAAGTTTTTCGGATGTGAGAACCGAAATTTTCGGATGTGAAAACCGAAGTACTTTAGATGTAAGAACTGAAGTTTCAGATGTGTGATCAAAACCTCAGCAGCTGGACCGAAAGTGTTCAGATGCTCAATCCGAAAACTTCACAGATCCATATGACCTAAACTTCGGGTCCCACGCACGAAGTTTTTTTCTCCGTGTACGTTCACAATACACCGCCTCGTCGAGGTGCGTGGTTTACCTAGCAGCGTCGGATCGTGAATTCCCTTCATGTGCTGATTACCTATGTTAAAATTTTCGTATCTAAATAAAACAGTTTCTGTTGTCATTTTGAGCCCCTAATACCGAACTTCACACAAACGATTCAGGCATTGAGCTATTGTTGAAGGCCACATCCGCCATATCGGAGTTTAAAATTTTAACAATGAGGTTATTCAGTAATTTTTAATTTTTGCATTTTTTTGGAGGATTGAGTACGCACAGTTCGCTGGAATTTTCTCCGATTTTTTGAAACATTATTAACCCACGGAAAACAAGTTCGAAGTTGCGTATTCTGAGCTCCCGTTTAAACTCGCGTCTCCGAGGAAGTCAAGATGGGGCCTGACGAACCCCTAGGTGACGGTCACGCTTTTGACCACGTAATCCTTCCAGCGCGCTCTTAATACTCATGAATTTCTAAATACTGTTCCGATTCCAATAAAGTACCTAACAGTGATTTTAATGAAAATTAAGTGATTCCGATGGGTTCGTTAATTTGTTCGCTCGTTAAAAGCCCCTTGTCCATGTCAGTGCACACTGACATCGATCGAGCCAGAGGGAACGCACGGTCGATATGTGACCGTCACTCAGGGGACGACATCTGGGATTTTTTGGCGATGCGCGTTTAAATAGGAGATAACATTTTAGGCCACATCCGCCATCTTGAATTTATGAAATTTTAAAATTTGACCCGAAATTCAAGTTTCCCGTCCGAAAATTCCCCTGATACCAAGTTTCACCAAGATCAGCTGGACAGGGGCCGAGATAGCATTTTAGGCCATGTCCGCCATCTTGGATTTCTGAATTTTCAAAATTTGACCCGAAATTCGAGTTTCCCGTCCGAAAATACCCCCTGATACCAAGTTTCACCAAGATCGGCTGGATAGGGGCCGAGATAGCATTTTAGGCCATGTCCGCCATCTTGGATTTCTGAATTTTCAAAATTTGACCCGAAATTCGAGTTTCCCGTCCAAAAATACCCCCCGGTACTAAATTTCACCAAGTTTCCACCAAGCTTCGCCGCGCGCGCGTCAATCGCGTGGAGATAGCGCCTTTTGATTTAATTCGGAATCCGGGTTAGCGCATTAAATCAAAGGGAATTACATATAGTGCCTTTTGATTTTATTCGTAATCGCTGATTCCCTGTTTTGCGATTTTTCAGGGGCTGATTCCAGGGGATGAAATTAGTATTTTGGGGGCATATTTACGTGTGAGAGCAGCCTATTACACGGAGAATCCAGATCCGTTAAAAACTGAAATTTGGAAATTTGGCGCTTAGTTCCCTTTCGTATAAATACGTCCATTTATGACACTTATTTTTTTAATATGGATTTATGACGAAGGTCCTTTCAGTCAAAACACGACGAGCTGACAGGCTGACACACGAGTGGAGGAGTAAGAAAGATACGTTGTTTAGGAGGTCCCCTAAGATTTGACCCATGATCGAATAAAGGTAATTTTGGTTGTTGTTGTTATTTAAGGGACTTTTCACTTTTCAATCCCTCTTTCGAAACATTTTCGAGCTCAAACCCTCTCTTTGAACAGTTTTTTGCTACGTCATTGAACTCGAGACGAGATGAGTCTGAACTTGAGTCAAGAGTGCATGCAAAAAACGGAAGATGAATGCAGCGCAGCCAGAGATAATGGTTTTCTCTGGCAGGGAACTGGTATATCTATCCAAACATGTCCTGGTAGTATAAAATACCACCAAGTCGAAACACGGTGACATACTATTACGAAATATTCTCAAGTGGTATTGTCGGCCCGAGTTTTTTCCGTAAATATAAAAAGCCAAAATAGGAGAGGAGGGGCATAATAAGCGGTATCGAAAGAGTATTGGGGACTTTTTGATATATTGCATTGTCAACGCTCGGCCCTATCGTCGCTCCTGAGACGTAAGTTCGTATCTCGATTTCAAGATGAGCCCTGGAAGGCATGGTGTCATATGAACAATAGGGTTCACGTGGAAATCGAGTTAAGCGTTTACGTCAGAGGGACGACGCTATGTGAGCATGGAGCGAGCCATTAAAAGAGAGGCCCGATCGGACCCCACCACAAACTGATCTTGAATTTTGAACTGGTCTTTTATGCAATCGCGACGAAATGGCTCCGGCTCTCGGGCCCGGGTCAGATCTAGCGTCTGACATGATTGCCTCTCGCCGTGAACTTTTTTACATCGTCCGTTGTCTTCATCTCACTCCGGACGGCGGGACGCGGCGCGGACGGACCGGACGGTGTCGTTCACTCCTAGAGCCTAGATTTTTTTGGATCCCAAGGCCGTCGTCGCTCCGAGTAAATTTGAAATCAGGATACTCCGTCTCCAAAATCTCACCGGTCGTGTCGTAAATGGTCCCTTGCTAAGGAAAAACGCCGTATGAACATCCGAGACTTGTCAAATTCCCTCCGATAAAATTTTGCTTTTAGGAGGAAGTTATGCACATTTTTCCTTGAAATTTTGAGATATTTAAGATTTCTCTGCGAACAATGTTGCCTGAAAAATTGGAAGACGAATATTCATAACTTTCCCAATAAATTGGTATTTTATCAAAGGCAACTTGGCAACGCCTGAGGCTCGTGCGGCGTTCTTACTTAGCACGGCAGAATGGACATCATCGGTGACGTATTAAGGAGCCGGAGATATGCGTGGCCTCAAAGAATTACAACAAAAATTACTCCCGCCGAAACACTCTCTCGATGACTTTTAACGCCACTCTTACTTCATCGGGAAAAATGCGGCTGGAAATGTCTGAAATTTCTACATGCGACCAATATCCTCTTGGATGCTAGGATTACTTTCGTATGTGATAATTGTGTCAATTAAATAGGGTAAGGCTTAAAGTGGAAGCTAGAGTTAAGAAAAATGTCATCATAATTCTTCTGACTCCAATTTTGATTTCTTTTTTGTTTTTCTCCTTTGAAGCTATGCATACTTTACTGATACGTTGCGGATATGTATAGATGATTGCTTATCATATTTTGTTTGACCTTAAAGTTTGACTGTTATTTATGTTATTTGTAATTCGGAGCATGTTTTGTAAAGAGTGATTACTATAAAAACAAGAACCTCTTCACGCAGAGGAAGTCAGGAAAAGAGGATGCGAAAATAGTCGTAGAAAAATACGACAATAAAAAGAGGAAGTACATAAAAAGCACAGCATGTAAAAAGCACAGCATATAAAAAGCACAGCACATAAAATGGAGTAAGTTTTCCAAAATGATACATTGTACTCAAGAGCGATATAATAAAAAATAATTAGAATGATTTGAAATAAATAGAAGAAAGTGAGGTATAGAAGAGATGTGTATTTGGAAAATGAAAAATAATCGGCAGCAATTCACGTTGGCCTCCATTTTTCTTACTTTAAGCGGGCTAAGATATGGATATTGTATAAGTTTTTCAATTACTAGCCGTCTCAAAGGCCTAATCCTTGTTAAATGAATGGGTAGTGTGCAAAGCGAAGTCTGAAAATACGTCACAGAGTGGCAGTTTCGCCCAGAGTATTTTGCAATACTCGACACTTCTTGCTGTACTGCCAACGCGCTACCCAAGATGACTGTTTGAGACGAACCCACATATCCATTTTCGATTGATTTCTCATCGGAGAACTTTCAGAGGAAGCATGTATAATTAGCGATCACAGAGTGAACATAGCAGGATAGAGGAGACACTTCTAGGAAGGCCAAAAATTATCATAACCCTCTCTATTCGCAAGAAAAAGTCGCATCTTAGTCTGAAGTGAGATATCGTCATACAATGATAACAAGAGAAAAATCCAAGACAGGAAAACCAAAACACTTGACATTTTTTTTATAATAATATTACTAATGTATGCGCATTTGAAAGTACAGAAGTACGCATTGAAGTACTTCACAGACTTCAGTGCACATTCTTCGGTTACTTAACGACTAACCTAATCTCAAGTCCGGGCTGTTTCTTAGGAAAAAAGTGCTTGGAAACTAACGGAGGTCTAAATCTGCAACGAGGATGGGATTGCCATTTTCGTCCTATACAAATCAGGGAAAGGAAGGGTATCGATAAAGGCCGTTTTTAGGCCCACCCTGAATTTTCTCAACTCCACGATTTTTTTGCTCAATATTTTATAGAATGCACATTATGATTCAGTCATTTTCGGTCTCTTTTTTGGTCTTATATATACTGGCCTCAAAATGGACCTTAGTGGCTGTTTTTGGCGAAAAATGCGGGTTTGGTGGATTTGCGGTTGACGCCAAAAATTGGAGATTTTTCGTAAAAATTGGCCTTCAGATCCATGCTAAGGCCGGTATCAGACCTGAAAAGAGACCAAAACTGACCAGATCATGATGCATTCTGTAAAATATGGACACTCTATTAACGAAAAAACTTGGTGTTGAGGAAATGCAGCTTGAGTGGGTCCAAATGCGGCCCTTTTCCACACGCCTCCTTTTAACGATGCCCCGTGAAAATTAATTAGACCTATCGAAATTCGAGTAACGTCCCAATGCAATCACGGGATTTAACCTTAACCGACGAGTTTCATCTTTCGGGTGAAGGCCATCGAGGAGTTCCATTTGGATGTGGGTACATCGGCTCGTAACTTATGCGGCGCTTGGGCCCACGACTCGGTTGAAATGGACCGGCCAAGCGAGGAAAAAAAAGGTATGTGGAGCGATTGAATAGATTGCATGATTGCTCTAAAATCATTATGATAGTACGTCGGAGCAGGTGAAATGAATCTCAAGGTTAGTTGCATACGAGCTTTTAAGCTCGACATGGAACTGCTGGCGTCTGGCGTCGGTCGTTGGTCCATCGATTGGGGCACCGTTGCCCGCTCTTATTGCGCTCCCCCGTGGATCAGCGCGGGGGCTACCCGGGTTTCGAGTGCGATATGGCAACCATGGGAATTTGGACAGTGTGTGCAGTCGACGATTGATGTATCGGGCATGTGAATTGTTGCTTGGCGGTGTCTGTGTATGCGTGTGCGTTGCACCATAGATCGGGATCATCGACACTCGGTGAAGTGCATGTCTCTAGTGCGAGAGCCCCATCCAGTTTATACACCGAAAATACAAATATTTCAGGCATCTCCAACGGAAAACTTTCCGTATGAATGAGGAATTCTTTTAGAGTGAAATTCCACTTGATAGGAGTGTCATTACTGAGTGCATGTCTTAGGTGCAAGAGCCTTGTAGAATTTCTAGATAAGGTGAGTATGGACAACGCAATTGCTCTGAAAATGTATCAGGCATTCTCTGATGCTGCCGAAAATAGGGATCTTTCCCACGTACAATATAGAGATTGTAAAAATACCCATCGAATACTCCGCCTTGCACAGCTAGCCAATAAGAGGGGCGGAAAAGACATCGACGAGCCTCTTCGAGAGATCCAGCTAGTGCGTGGAAAAGAGACTTTGGCCAGAATCACACGCTGAATATGTGCAGCTGAGTGTGGGAGTCATTGGTCCGATGTAAAGTGGTGCCCTGCATTTTGAGCGCGACGCGCCGACTTTAAGGCACCGATGAGGATCGGGACTCAGCAGTTATCAATTTTTCTGCACAATTCGAATAAGTTTAATGTGGATTAAAAAGACGTAAAATCATGAAAATTCAACTGTTGAGCAATGACATTCAGCTCACTTACTCAGCTGCCAAATTCAGCGTGAGATTCCGGCATAAAGTTAGGGCCCAAAGGGCTAGCCTACTCAAGATTTCAATTCATCCGTTTCAGCTCCAACGAATTTATATTCTCATCAAAATTAAGAACCGTTTGAACATTGATCGTTTGATCGTTAAGGAAAAGAAATCAGGAATGGAAAAGTAGAAGAATATAGAGAAAGAGTAGAGGGAGAAAAAGAAGAAATGAAAATCAATTCGAATTGTGGTAGCATGGTGAAAGTGCAAAGTTACTCGGAAATCATTTACTGAAAGAAAGCTTTTTACCAAACGGGATAATATCACATGAATGCCATGTCAGTTCGCTTTCAATTTCAGTTGAGGCAACACGAGCTTCTACGTGGTCGAATTGTGGTATCGTCGAGAGATGACAATCTCGGTGAAAACATACTCAAAAAATAGCCTTTTACAAAACTGGAAGAGGTTAATTTATCGTATTATCAGTTCGCCTTCAATAGATAATGTAGGTAATGCGATCTCCCCAATGGTCAAATAGTGGTATCATACCCCTGAAATAGTCAGACAGTCTCACACGGCGAATTTTTGGTAGAAACGATAGCTTTTGTTACTTTCGCTTCAACTTATTAAAGTTTTTTAAAGTCATGTTTTTATGCTGGACGGAAGTTAAGTTCGAATTTGAGTTCAAGCACATTTAACGTTTACCAATAAACGGTCAGTAACGTGAGTAATTACCTTACGCTGTTCTCACAAAACTATTTTTATTTATTTCCCGTCCGAAAAAAAAGGCACAGGATTAGGGGAAGAACAAGAAAGAAGAAATTTGCAGTAACATCACTGTGTGAAGATCGTGATACGCAAAATACACGTCTCAAAACACGTCGTCGTGTGAAAACGCGTCTCATTTTAACCTTTCAGCGTTACCGATTATTTGGACCTGCGTATGTTTGGAGACTTAAACGCAGGAGTAGAAAAGTAGACAAGTGCATGGAAACATCATCGTCGGTCGTCGCCAGGCACAAATGTATTAAGAAACTTTTCTTCCTCATTCAATCTCTCTCTTGAGCCCCTACGCGAGGAACAACCCCCTCCCCCACCCCCTCCTATTCCCACTGTTTTTCCTGCATTTAAAGCCATTGAAAATATCGATTTTTGGCAAGGCAAGCTGCCGCACCAAAGAGTCGATTGTTTTACATCCATTTAAATGGAGTAAAAACAATGTTGCTAACTTTCAAGAATCGCTTCTGCTCCTATAAAAAACAAGTGCAGTTACGCCGTTTCCACAGAGTACGGCAGATCGGCGGTGGTAAAGAGCGACGTCGCGACGTGTGCTGCATGCGTTGTACGGCACAGCGCACAGTGGAATGAGTCTTTGGTAGAGGTTAGAAATTTTGACCAACCGGAAGATTTTACTGTTTATTTCATCTCATAATAAATTTCGAGGGGTGCTACTTGAAGAAAATATAATGGAAAAGCCAATGGGACCATTTTGAAATCCCTATAGTTTGTATTAACAAAGACTAAAGCTTTTTCAGTGTTCATATCATATCCGACCTCCTCGATTTACTCGCCTCGGTGTGCGGTGAGGCTCGGCCAATACCAGATCTGAACCGGGTACAGATTATGTAAACTCGGTTGCGATATATCTAGGTGGGTTCATCGATTTCAACCGAAGGGCTACCTAAATGGGTGTCTTTTTCTAGTTCACTGGATTAACGCTCTATTTGATGGTTCGAGGTTTCTATGCCGAGACCGAGTCGCCCCTTTGGTCACTTTGACCAGTCTGACCGATGCCGGACGACTCCGATCGGGTCACACTGACCCCAGCCCCCACTCCTGTTCTGCCTATTTCTTATAGGCCGACCTGAGGCCTTCACCCTTCAACCATCAAATCATCATTTTGCGGCTCGCATAGGCGGTGCTGGTACTCCTCGCGCCTCTGAGCGCCGTCCTATGCTGATGCGCGGATAGACGGCCGTATTCCTAGGGTCGTATTTATGATCGTCCCTTTAACAGCTCCTTTCCTTTGGAGGCCCCGCATGGTGTAAATAGTGATTAATGCTGTTTCAAGGAGATCCTCTGCCAGAAAAAGAAGGGAGAGGACAATTTCTGTGATCATCGAGTAAAACCCAGCAATACGAGTGTATATTTTGAAATGGGCCCTGGAAAGGAATTGCAACTACACAAAATACAAAATAGAAGTGAAAATATATCGCAAGTTTTGTAAACTTTTAATTAGGTTCGTACCTACGTACTTAAGGTTTGTCTACCATGCTATCGTTAATATCTCCAGATTTCGGCAACGGTTTCCACAATACACTAGAAATATTGTCGAGGGCAATTACTCAGGGTTGATCAATTTAGACAATTTTAAACAGAGAGACCATAGAGATGGGTCGATTATGATCGACCGTGTTCATAGAGTATTTTTAGGGTAGAAAATTCAAATCAAGAATGCTCCATTCCCACAGAATAATCTAAAAAGCGATAATACATGTATTTTGTAGCCGGTATAAAAACTTACGCTTTTATCGTCCGCTCTGCTCACATTTTGCCTACAAAACATATAAAGCAAGGTCACTGTGTACAGTTATATCAATATTCTACAATTTCACCGTCGTTCCTATCACTGCTCTGAATAAAATTTGTAATTAAAATTACTTTTATGATAAATATATCAGGAGTAAAATCACGAGAACGCTTATGGGATTTGACTCTTGCATTGTAAAATAATGAAAAAAATAATAGTCACAGTGAACTTCCTACCACTTTAAAAAAATGATGATAATTGTAAACTAATCACTGGGGAATATTTAGTGCTTATGCTTGTCACTCCACGATCTCATATCGGAGATGTTAATCTATCGGTGCGCGTTTCTGTACTACCAAAATGAATTGTCATAGCCGAGAAAAATCACACGAATTCGTCACTTAGTTTTCAGCTGTGATTGCTTGCAATCATTTTCTTGATGACATTGTGTAGTAATTACTGTGGTTATGATGACTTCAAACAGCGAGCCATACTTTTACATTCGTGATTTGCGGCTAAAAAGATCCGTGACAATGTTTAAAATCAACTACTGGGCTCTTCCTGCAAATTATCTGTATAATTTAGCCTGAAGAAATCAACCAGTTGTACTAAAAATTAATCGCGGGATCACACTCGGAGGTATTTGGTAAAAAAAACATTGAAAACATATTGTTTTATCTGAGGGCTTCTGGGGGGCCGCTTCTCTCCTCTATAAAGTTGTGGTCGCATGCACTCGCTCAATACCATTCGATTCCCGTGAAGGGTAAATGGGCCTTACAAAGACTTTCGAACTGTACAAATGCTTGAAAGGCGATCTCTTGTGTCGCATTTATGTCTGACAGAAAATATTCATTGTAAAAGCTTTTACTTTCATGTTACATACAAATGTATAGCTCAGTTCGAAAGCACCCGAGTCCAAAACTGAGGAAAAATCGTTTGATTGCAGAAAAATGGTTTTGAAGAGACTTACGCATCTTGGATTATTTTTTCTCCGCGGCATATACCGGAGCCGTTCGATAGACACACCCTCAAAAATGTATTGTGACCCCATCGCCTCATTAAGTAACGAGCGATAATGATGAGAATGATAATTAGAAATGGAAGTCTGCATCAGACAGCAACCCATTCGAGGTATACACAGGAGCGCCACTAAATTGCGATCGATGGTCGAATCGGGAAACAACATTCCATGTTTGAGAAGCTTAAAATACTCGGAATCAAGATATTGCACCACCGATTTGAGACACCGAGACACTGACACAGTCTCCGAGACGTGCGTCAGCCAACCACGCACTCGACAGCATTTCAAGCAAAAACCGAGCATCTCCGTCAGTGGCGTATGGTCCACAGACCCTATTTAACGGAACTTTAGTCAAATTTTGAGGGTGGAAAAAATTAAAGTTTGGCACTACAGTTTTATCATACATACTCTCATGGATCGTCACCTAAGTTTTCATCGACTAATAATGATTTATAAGATTGTGACGGACCCTAACAACAGAGCGCGCGGTAGGTCTTCATTAGCTGATTGTGAGCCGCATTCGGTGGTGCGTTACAGGGTGTTTATTTTACCGAGTTACGCCTCATCTATGTAAATTTTTGGGCAACATGGATCCACCTGATGGCAAGTGACTTCCTTTTCACCCCGTTTCATTAATTTTGAACCGAAATTTGTATGCTTTTGAACGCTCCAAACATACGCCAAAAAATGCTAGAAATCAGTGAAATTCATAATTTTTAGGAAGCTCTAACTTTTTTTTAATTCTAGTTAATGCTTTGCGGATTGAAAAATCTTGTTCAACATATCCTTGACTTTAAAATGATGCCAATTTAAATTGCGCCTTTTTGCAACTAACGGTCGAAATCAATTTTTTCGGAGTGCACCTCCGTGCATCAAAATGTGGAATATTCCATGCATTTTTGGCGTTTTTGCGACTGTTAAATTTTTTCTAGGTACAAAATAAAAGTATTCTGATGTACTTTGATCTACTGAGTCCGAAAATGACCTTTGTTTTTTCTTATCACCTCTCACTTTTCCGAAAAAGCAACTTTTTCCCGGGAAAATGAGCAATTTTGACGTATTTTTGTCATAATTGCAATTCATGTTGATAAAATATACTAGACCCGTGATAAAGAGATTCTATCATGTATATAAAGCTGCTAAATCCGAATGTGACATAGGTTTTGATTAATCACCCTCCAGTTCTCCGATAATGCCGATTTTTCCGCGCTTTTTGGGTAAAACCTTTCCCGGACTCTAAGTGTGTTAAAAATACGGTTTAAAATTGATTTCGATGTTTGATATATCGATTCTTATGTATTTTGACTCGCTAAGCCCGAATATGACCTTAGATTTTTCTTATCACCCCTCATTATCCCGGAAAACTCAATTTTCCTCGGAGAACGAGCTTTTTTGGTATTTTTGCGACGATTTTCCGTTTTCTGAGAAAAACTGGGGGTTGTAAGAGGCAATTTGAGGTCGAACTCCGGTTGAATGTTTCTTAAGACGTCAGAGAAGACCTAAAGAGGAACTTGGAAAATCGCTACAACTCCATAGAATAGGAAAATTGGCGCCAAAATACCGAAAAAGCTCGTTCTCCGAGGAAAATTGAATTTTCCGGGATAATGAGGGGTGATAGGAAAAATCTAAGGTCATATTTGGGTTTAGCAAGTCAAAATACATAAGAATCGATATATCAAACATCGAAATCAATTTTAAACCGTATTTTTAACACAAGAGTCCGGGAAAGGTTTTACTCAAAAGGCACGGAAAAATCGGCATTATCGGAGAACTGGAGGGTGATAAACCAAAACCTATGTCATATTCGGATTTAGCAGCTTAATATACATGACAGAATCGCTTTACCACGGGTCCGGTATAATTTATCAACATGAATTGCAATTATGACAAAAATACGTCAAAATTGCTCATTTTCCCGGGAAAAAGTCGCTTTTTCGGAAAAAAGAGAGGTGATAAGAAAAGACAAAGGTCATTTTCAGACTCAGTAGATCAAAATACATCGAACTAGTACTATTTAGTACCTGGAAAAAATTTTACCTACATGTTGCAGAGGTCAACAGTCGCAAAAACACCAAAAATGTCCATTTTTTCCGGGTAAAATCGGCTTTTTCCGGAAAATTTAAGGGTGATGGACCAAAACGGAGGTCATATTCGGATTTACCGCCTAAAAATAAATGAGAATAGTCTGATCTCGACAGAGAGACACTTTTGTTATTATTTTTATACATGTCAAAATAGGGTGGAAAAAATCTTCAGTCTTGAAAGCGCCAGAAATCACATTTGAGGTTATGTTTCTCGGTCAGGATGTTAATATTTTGTTAAACTAAGATGTAAAATGAAATCAGCGTGGCGTGAATTGCGATATATCGATTGGTATGCCATTTAAACCTATGGAAAAGGATCGATAGACAGGGTGTTCGCAGCGAACATCTTAATAATCGATTATTTACCATAGGTTTAAATGGCATTACAATCAATACATCGAAACTCACGTCACGCCACTGATCTCCGTATGGTTTTCATTGGATTTACGCGTCTCCTGCCAGTCCGGATAGTCTGCTCTTCGATGTTGCGGGTCGATTGTTGAAACGATAAATCCGTATCTCAGCAAAAATTTCTATCGATCGAGGTCGCATTCGATATAGAGTCAATAATCGAGCCGCTGATATCCCTACGACCACGATCGAGTGCTACCTCCAATATTAATTGAATATCAATTTATCACTCGGACGAAAGGATCATTCATTCCTGTCAAATGTGCGTAATCCAATCTCTATCTTTTGTTAAATTCACGCCTTCAACTTTAGCGTATTGGCACTTCGCACGGGCAGTAGAGCGAGTTCGTAGCAGAACATCCTAAGTTGTCCGTAGTCAGCGTCATTCAAATGCCGTTCCTCTTAAAAGCTGTTTGATGAAAGTTCTGAAGGTCGGAGCGATGGCGCCATACTGAGATCTATCATTTGAAACTGCTGGAGAGGGTGCATTGTAATTCGGACCGTATTTTGTAACATGGAACTACTAGTTCTGACTCATTTTGGAAATAACACAAGTGCCATTAGTTTCAAAAGGTGGGTGCGAGCTTTTGTGGATGGGTCAGAAAAATAGGAGTTTACCGCACTGCAAAATGAAGTTGGAAGATATTAATGGATTCGATCAGAATCAACTTAAACGCGTTCCGCACGGTTCCTTATTTCCTATCTGAGGCGTTTTCACCCTTAACAAAAGCAAGTTTATGCATTAAAATGATCTGTATACATTCTTTATGTTTTTAAAGATATTTCCACAAACGTTCAAATCATTAGATTGGTCAGTTTTTTGGCAAAAAAATAAAATAGGAGTGAAAATCAGGCAAAGTGCTACGTAATAAGGTTGATTTTAGCAATGCTGACCAATGAGTCGAATTGAAAAGGAGTTTAAGACTGAGGTCTAAATCCAGCATTTGGGCTAAGCTCTGATTGTTAAAGTATAAACTCCTGAAATTTTATGGAAAGTGGGTTGATTGATCAGTGAAACTCGGTCTATTATTCTGTGGATGTCTTCATATGCTTAACGCGATAAAATACACGAACATAAGGCAAAAAGTAGTCCTCAATCCAAGGCTCATACTTCCTAATAGTATTTCAGTTAAAAAAAAAAATAATAAAAATAAAAAAAAAAAAAACAAAAAAACAGAAAATAGATCATTCCTGGGATTGAAACTTGAGCATGAGTAGAGCAGAGAGAAAAGTTCTCGACCGAGCCTCACAGCTTATATTAGTTTCTAGAGGACAACCCCATTATTTCAACCTATACATTGAACTTGTGAGGTAAGTTACTTTTTAAAATTGAAATTAGGACAAATGGCCGTGGGAAAAAATTTAATGGCACACCCTACTCGCAGGATAATTACAGTGGGACAAAAAGAAATACGGGGATTTTTATTGGGAAAACTTGTAGTAGGAAACAATTTTTTAGGGAAAATGACTTGCTACAGATTTTTTACGTTCATTTAAATGGAGGTAATCAGCGATGGAAAATCATTAAGAGTTTTAGCCTCCTAGGCCTTTATTTAAACGACAAAGCCCGATTAGGATATAAAATCGGAGTTTTGCATGCGGCGGAGGCAGGCAGTGTTGCAGAGGGGCTTGTTCGATGCCGATGGTCGGTGCCGTGCACCGGTGTGCCACACTACACCCGGCACCCGTCCTGGCCCGGCCCGGCCCGGCGCGGCGTTTGTTACCTTCTTGCATCATTCACAACTTGTTCTTGCTCAACGCACCGTCTCCGACCATCCTTCTTACGGCCCCGTTTTGAGCCTTTCTTCTCCTCTTGATCCTTTGAATTCCAACAAATGTACATTTTGTCACGACGAAACTTTTCCTCAACATGCTCGTTTCGTCAAAACCTTGCAGTGCAGAGAGAAAAACAAAAAGGAAACATTTCAATACCAAATGGACGAATTTATGCACTGGGAAAAAACACATTGGATCTAGAGTCCAGACTCTTGAAAACATTGACAAGAAAAAATACTCTTGATTCAATCGGATTTTTGCTTGAATCAAAACAAAATCCGCTTAAATTAAGAGGCTTGGTTCTTGATTTAAGCTAGATTCTGATTGGATCAAGAGTACTAGTTCTTGTCGATGTTTTTAAGAATCTGGACTCTAGATCCAATGTGTTTTTTTTTCCAGTGTGAGAAATCGGTTTATTAGAATGGAACACTTGCGCTGGATACAGAATCGCGTTTTGCTGGATTAAGGTAATAAATTAGGAATAATTATTAACATACGCCCAAACGCCAATTTTATACGTCCAGTATCAACGGATCCGTCATCCTTCGAATAACGAGATGTATGACGTCATGCACCGCGGTAGTACATACCATGGTTTCTTCATAAGCGGCATGTGGGGTCAAAAAGTCGAGGGGGGGGGGGGATAAAAATTGATGGATTTTGTTTGCTTTTCTACTTACGGTTAAGTCCCGTTTCAGCCCCGGCGTTCGAAAAAAGTGGGATGAGCTTCAGCCACGATAGCGTCATTCTATAGGTTTCTTTCACCTTTGACTAATAAATTAGTGATACATACCAAGGTGGAGAAATGGTGCTGGGTCCACACCATTTCTCCACCTTGTTACATACAGTTCGGGCCACTTCTTATTGTTTAATTTTTTCATTAGTGATATATATTTATGCCCTAATTGGTCCTCTTAAAACATGAAGAGAAGACGGTGGAAATAACATTGGTAACCGCACCGCGGTGAATCATGAATCATGTCATAGCCATGTCTCTTGAAGGATGATATGTTCGTTGATGTTGGACGTGGGAATTTGGTGTTGGGACCCATTCAACCTCGCCTTTGATTGATTTACCTTTTTAATGAAAAACTAGGCATTATGACGCCTTGATTCTATTTATGAATTCCCTCATAATCATAAGAATACCAGGGGGCGTACCCCCTGGCCGCTACGCGGCCCAGCCCCCAGAGGGCACTTCGAGATCTCTTAGGCCCGCTTCGAGAAAAGAACGACCAAAAAAAATGAAAAGATTGTCTAACTCGACTCTCATCTATCCAATCTCTCTCCGGCTGGGAAAGGTTGGACCAATGAGAATCGAATAAAAATATCGGCATTAATTTCAAACTTCGCGCCAAAACGGGAACAAAACTAAACGAACGGAACGAAGCGTTTCGTCGCTTTTGGATAGTCTGTAGCAACGAAGTATACATTCCGTTCACTTATTTTAACCTATCCAGACAAAGATTCTAGACATCCCATTTAGTTCAATTTTCCGCTAAATTAGAATTTTGAAATGAAATTTTCTTCCCCCTATATGCTTCATGGTCTACTCTTATCTATAAAAACCTGCGTCCTATTTTCAAAATCTGATTACAGCGTAGCGGGCTCATCTAGGGATTATCACCTGTCAATAGCTGCAAAAATCATGGACATCGGAGTAGAAAGCTCAAACTGCGGCAAAAAATATAAACTTACATTGTTTACACGGGATAATTCGCAACTTTACCACGTAATGTAAAAAAAAAAACCTGGGCCATATTTCCAAAATCTGAATAAAGCGGGCTCATCTAGAGACAATTGCCTGTCGATAGCCGCAAAAATCATGAAAGTCGGCCCGGTAGATCGCCAGAACTAAGTGTTACCAGTAATGAAAATTTAGGAGGCTTGAGAACTTACAGTATAGATAGTATGGATACTCATGATTTTCTCCGAATAAAATATTTTGATGATAGACAAAAGACGTCTCCTACAGATTATTAATGCAGTTCACTCAAAACTGTTAAAAATTGAAGTACAGACTTTTGAGTTGTACCATCGATATACACTGAAAAAAAAAGTAGCTTGGATCAAGCATGACGATTCCTGAATTTGCCGCCAAGAATTTTTTTGATCTTGCTTTACGTTTTTTATCTTGTTTTTTTGCAGCTTAAGCTGACTTTTTCTTTATACAAGAAAAATAATGTTCGGGTTAAGCAAAAAAGTAGCTTATACTAACCAGAAAAATTATTGATTTAAGAAGAAATACTTCTTGGCGGCAAATTTAAGATTCTTTTTTTTCGGTAACTCCTGCACGTTGAACAAGAGCCTGGCAAGAGTCTGTGATAAGGCTAAAAAGCCGGCAGAGGAGAGAACAACGTGGAGTAGGGGGTCGATTTGTCATCACTCGAGTGCGAAACCGTTGCGAAGGTAGCAATGCGTGATTGCAAGGAGGCTGAACTTCTGACCCGTATAGTTAAATTGACTAAGTAAATACCACCTCACATTGCCTTTATCAAGTCCGTTCTAGTGGAATCAGTGGCAACAGCCACTGCACTCTCCGCTGGTCGAACCGCTCGCGAGATGTTAAACTCACGTGCCCCCTTCCTCCCCCCTTTAAATCCTCGATCTGCGGCTATACAATTCTTCTTCTAGGATGAAGTTCAACTTATTAAACTCAAACCAATTATAGATAATTTCCTCAGCTCACAAACGAAAGATAGATCAATTATTTTTCCAATTCAATATACTTCATTTTCCATCGGCATCACTATTTTCGTAAAAAACCATTTTTTTCGTATTTCACGGTGAAAACGATTCACTCAAGTGAGTTATTAATTTCAAAATATAAACATGTTTTCTTTATTCTCTCACTCAAGAATCAAAAGTAGGAAAAACGCCGAGAGACTTTAACGCCAATACAGGAAAATATGACAAGATTGGAATTTGCAAGAAGGCTACAGGAAGTTATTATATTTTGTCAGGATAAGGAATCATTCTAAATTGTCTAATGAATAGTTATTACGGGTTGGAAAAACATTGGAAGACTTCAACGCCAATGTAGGACAAGACACATCGTGGACGTTACCGCTCCTAGGAAGGTGTGGACGTATACTTTTTTCGGATTTCTTGGAATTTCCTTAATTTTTGTGTACAACTAAGAGAGAAATTTTCAGATTATTGTCATCATTGCTTATAGCTTAGGTAAATAATAGATTTTGATCTGAAAGAGTTTCTATCGACTTATATATAGTGTTTTCATTCACGAAAAACATGAAGATTTTTCACTTAAAGGACTTCGAATTCAATTTAATGTGTCTCACTGTATGCTGTGTATATACGGATCCAAAAGAGTGACGACTAAGACTGTAGAGAGACGACTAAGTTCAATTTAGGCGCACGCCCCCCCCCCCCCTTAGCACAGAAAAACGAAGGAAGAGAAGGAGGAAGAAATATAGAAAGATAGGAAGTATTAGTAGTAAGATAAGTTTATATTAAAGCGGTGCTTTAGGATCTAAGGGCATTTACACCTCTGTGTGTTTACATGGAAATCAGGAAGGAAGGAAAGAAATGAAAGACGGAAAGGCGCTTGAACTTGGCAGTTTTTCATGTAGAGATTGACTCAAACTGCACATTAGATACTTTATACTTCCTGGAAAATTTCCTGGGGGAATCGGGGAAGCCCCCCGGACCTTCCTTGCCTCCTCCCGTTCGAAGGGTCTGGATCCGAAACCAGCCCATGGTTGAGGAAATACAGCCGCTTTATGATTCTAGTGTTTGTTTTTTCTCTGTAGGATTTGATATCAAGTTGAGAGATTTTTACAGTGTAAATATGAGCAAGGCTAAAAATAAGTTTTGCAAATACAGCTGGAAAAGTAAAAACAAAAACAAATTGCCCGAGGCCTCTCGTCAGAAACTGGTTTCTAACTTTGAGTTTTGAAATTTGGGCCGGCCAGTTTTATCCTAAATACTGCGCATCATTTGAATATGGCAGGACAGGGTCACGAGTTATGGCCTGAATTGTTAGGCCGCGAAGAAGCCCGGTTAGAATACGCAAGCAGTGAATATTCATTCGGCGGATCATCACATGTTTCACGATCCAATTTCGATAGCACCTGGACCTGCCCCTCTCCCCCCTCTTCTCCTAAAGATCAAGTTTAATTTGTTGAATGAATGGGTGTCTCTTTCTCATAATGCAATCAGTCAAAAGACGAGAAATTGGACAATATTTGTGGGCAAGACACGCCGCTGCCACAATTCTGTAAATTCTTTTTCATAACAAATTGAGGTTTATTGAAAAGGGTGTTTTTGCGGTACGTCTTCGTAGGACTAGAATGAACTGCTAAATCATAATGGATATTATTTTCGAGGTATTCAATCTCGGATACGCAAAAATTTTTAAAACGCGAGCATTTAGGTTATTTTGTTGTAATGGAGACCATGGACAATCATAGTAGCACCTGATGGCGCTTACTAAGCTCTAAATTTCCGCTTCTCAGTTATGCAAAGGCGGATCCAGCAATTTGGCAACACCGGATTCCCTCCATTTAAACATATGTTAAATAATCGATTCTTGTCGGGGCACGTGCCCCCCCTCCCCCCCTCAAGAATTGATGAATTTCCATAGGTTTAAATGAAGAAAAACAATGTTTCCTATTTGCTGGATCCGCCAATGCAGTTATGACACCTCAAATTGGTATACAACAATGACATTTGATATTTTATGCCTTCTACTATGTAAAGTTTGCAGTTACAACAGGTATTATTACACAACCCTATATCAAATCTTGTTACAGTTATTGACGTAATTAAAGAAAACTGCGCGACAAAAAGTCGATGCAAGCATAACGACAGACCATACTGGGACGGCAATGATACGTTTGTCTTAGAATAAACTTGCAGTATCAAATTTAAAAAAACGAGGGGGTACGCTCCCTGACCGCATTGCGGTCCAACCCTCCAAAGCGTTTCGCGCCTCAGGCGTTATGCGTCACGCGTTTCTCTTATAATTGAACGTATTTATGCTAAAAGGAACTATGTGCATAGGGTTTGCGTGGAACATAGTTCCTTTTGGCATAAATACATCCAATTTATGTAAGGTATGATATAATGTAACGTACCTGCACGTTAAAGTTACTCACTTGTTATTGAGTCTGTCTTAAAGCCCATTCAAGCTAAGTGATATGCACAGGAACAGTTAACAGCGTCCTTGCCGGATGCTACATGAATGGGGAGGGGGGGGGGGACACAATGATATGAAAATTGAAGATGATGTTCCCAACTTCATTCTAAAAATCTGTGGGTACTTGGTTGTCCTGCAGAATGGTATTGAAGACGGGTTATTCCATGTAGATTTGAAAAAAAATTTCGGCTTTTTATGATGCCGATGTAGTGACACAACTTCTAGGAGGGGAATATGGGGTGGTGAAGAGAATTTAAGTTCTATCTATCCTCCAGGCGAGGAAAATAATGTGTTCTTGACAAATAACACGGAAAGAAGGAGCACGGGGCTGTTGGATGATGAGAAAATTTCCAATTAATTGTGGTAGTACCCCAATTAATTTGGGTTGCTAACCCAAATTTTGCGGCACTATGCACCTCAATTAACTGGAAATTTCCATACCATTCAACAAATTGGGATTGCACCACAATTTTAGGGAATTGCCTCTAACTCTACTCTTCCGTGAAAACTTTAAATTCTCAAAACATACAGCTCCTCCTATTATTCAATGATTATTCAATGACATTAAAATGCGGAAAAAGAAAGGAAAAGAGAACCGTGCATTAGCTAAAATACGAATCTTTGCAAACTTCTGCGAATACTTTCCGCACACATTGGTAAAAGAAAATAGGGGGTCGAATCAGATGATCCCCTGTCAGCTTAATTCATTTTACAGATTTGATCTTGAATCGCCTTTGCTAATTTAATGTTGCTCAAAGGCTCTCGTAGGACCCTAAAATGAATCATATTGTCTGGAAGATTAAGCAGGCGGTTTTATGTTTAAAAAGAACATTATTTCGTATCAGTTGGATTGTAATTTTGACGCAGGGCTGAAACAATACTGAAAAGATTTATAACTTGCGGGTTAAAAGGTGCTATCGTAAAATAGGTGGGCAACGATGCAAGGGGCCCGTTAAGATTAGCAAGATGACCGCCCGCTAATTTTGATTGAGCAACAATATTTAAAGATTACGGGTATATTTTGACATTCACGCGATCAGTCGGTCGTTGGACGTTGTCACGTTGTGCATCTTGTCGCAGTTATCTCCCCTTTTTTGATGTTCATATAGGGTAATAGATTGTTTGAGTAAAGAAGGAGAGCAGGAGGAGGAAGAAGAAAAATAAGAATGAGTTAAGCAAAAGGAATGGGTAGGCTCAAAATTTTACATAAATGAATCTTAAATTTGGCGCTCCCACCCCAATTATACCTATTGCACTTCTTCTGGCTGAATGTTTTAAGTCTGCTCATTTCGGAGTAGATGAATATCGAAAAGTGCGAAAAGGTATGTAAAGGCAATTGAAAATAATGTTGGTAATTGAGCGATGTTTCTCACCCCGAAACAAAATATCTATCTCAAAAATAGTTTAACCACGAATACCTTTTTCTCTCAACATTGGACTTCAGTTATACCTACGTACTTAGTTTTTTATTGAGGCACGTCTTATTACACTTCTTTCCGTTTCATTTTCCTAATTTCTCCTGAATTTCCCCCTTATTAATTTCGCAAAAGGAGGGGACCACGCCATCATGTGTTCCATGACCTCTTTCAAGATCCGTCACCAATAAAATGATATCTTGTGGTTTAAAATAGTGGTTTAAAATAGGCGAAAAAAATAATAAATATGGCTGTTGATCTTCAACCAATAAGCTCAGCATCTTTGCAGTTGTGATCTCAAAAGTAATAACAAGTAAATTGCTATAAAATTTAACAGTAGACGGCAGGTAATCTCAGCTTTGGCCCTTCGTCCCTCTTCTTAAACTCATCTCTGATCCAACGCGCTAAGCATTAGACCATCATCACAGTCAGTGAAAAAAGACATTGCCTCAACAAGATCTCAAGAGCCATTCGATAGTGAAACTGCAAAATTGCGTATCATGATTGCGGTGTTCCGAAATCTCCGCTACAATTTTATTTATTCGTAGAAGATGAAATGAATCGTGGCCTTGAAGTTTTCAGAGGAAATTCATTAGAAAGAGAAGAAGAATCACTGAAATCTTAAAAAAAATGATGCTCTGTAGTTTATCATGTAGAAAATAAAGTGTGACAGGAAGTCTGTAATACCGCAAACCGAGATAAGCATTTATGCAGTTTCTTTATCGAATTGTCAACTTTTCAACAATCTCAATAACAAATCAGCATTGAGGTCAGTCATCTGTATTGTTACATTGCATTCAATTTTTCCTCTTTTACTTAATTCAAGGATTAACCAATTCAATCACCAATCAATTTTTACAGTTTACCTTGGATATGCTTGGAAACAGTGCGCTACGATCTGAGCCCTTTAATGGGACTGCATTTTGCAATTTGGAGCTATAGATTCTGCCTCATCTGAAAAAACACTTATGTGCATAAGGAAACTAACGGTACATACGTTGTTCCTAAACTGGGCTGGAATTTATAGTTCCTAATTGCAAAACGTAGTCCCATTGTCTGTAAGTTGTCCGCGAGTTGCGAGGCCCAACCCCTAAGTCCAATATAAAGTCGGAAAATGTATATTCTCAACTCAAGCTGCGCGTAAGTTGAGCTTTCTGTAGCAGTCTCTAACCATCATCAGTACCATAGTTCTTCAACGGTACAGACCATTAATCAGCGATCGAATAACGAAGTCAACATTCTTGCCTCAACTCGCAGTCGACCGCAAATCTGCCGACGAAATTCGGGCCCTGATACTGCCGGCGGGGGACAATGGGACAGGCCGCTGGCAGAGTCTCAAGTCTAAGCCTCCGGAGCTTCGTCGCCGAGGAGATGAGAATAAGTGACGAAAAATAAATTGCGACAGACTCAAGTCGCGATTGAGTAAACAGCGAACTTTACGGATGATTTATTTTGCCGCCGGTGCCGGAGTTTCGATCGGGTCCCGGTTCGGGCGCAGCGACGGGTATCGGCCCGCGATCCCCCCCCCCCTCCACCCCAGCCGCAGGCCCCCTGTCCCCTCGAATTTCGGTCCCAAATCACAACACATGTTCGTTTGAACTGATTATAATCGCCTTCGCTGTTGCTCGAGGGCAATTAATGACGCCTTAATTCGATATAAATCGCTCTTCACGGACAACAGGTGTCATTGGCGGAGCCATAAGATTTGGCAACATTGTTTTCTCTCCATTCATGCCTGTGTTGAATAATCGATTTTCGTCGGAACACCTGACCTCTCCAAGAATCGATACATTTCCCTAGGTTTAATTGGAGAGAAAGCAATGTTGCCAACTTCTCGATCTACCTCTGGCAAGTGGTGAAGCGTTGACTCTCGGGTGTATCAAAGTAGAAGTTAGTTTATACACATTCTTTTTCAATTCTAAAAAAAACATCGTAAGAAAACAGTTAGTTAGTTAATTTGATTTACGACGATCAGCGACCAGGTTATTTACGTCGGGGGCCAGGAAGTCTTAAATATTTAAATGTAATTGCTTAAAGAGTTTTAAAATTTCGGTGACTAAATACTTGGAGTTGGGTATATGGATCACAATATATGTTTAATTCCGTAAGCCGGATCCTTTGGGTTAAAATTTAGCGGGGACCGCCGGGCCGATCCGGGCGTGGGTGGTACCGGTTTGACCCCCTCCGATGGCGGGAAAAATAGAGGGATCGCGCGGCGGGCCCCGCGCCCCTTGCGCACTTTTCGTCGTCTCGTGGACGAAAGAACGTAACTCCATTTCAATGTTGCCAAATTACCCCTCGCAAATTGCCTATTAATCAAGAGAATCTTGGGCATTTCTGACTGAAAATTTCCCTGATTTTTCTCTAGATTCCAAGCAAAAAACCAACCAATTTTGGATAAAAATTGCCTACGTACATTTTTGTAAAATAAATTAATTGTTCGAGTCAATTTGGCAACCTTGGAATGGAGTTACGTTCCTTCGTGCTGGAAACGACGTTTTATCCCGTCCGTCCCGTCGGGAGATGCGCGGTTTATCGTTATTTTCCGGTGCTTCTTTCTTGGTCGGCTGATAATTCGGCTGCCCGAGGTGGTTGTTATCATGGGAGTCGCTTTGGGTGATGGATTTTTAGCCGAGGCGAACCTCAAAATTTTACCATATTCGCACAATAGGAAGTTCAGAGATCAACTTTGAACGAGATGTAAATAATGCGATGATCAAAGTGCGAAGCCACGGATCTCCTCTTGCGACGTTGCAGAAGCTGACTCCCTACCACACTCAACGCAATTTTTTTTAAAATTATCATACTTTTTCTTCTTCTTCGGAAGAATATTCTGTATGTATTTCAAGCAAAAAAGTTAGATTCTTTCTCATTTACAAGAAAATGAGTTAACAAGAGGCTGGAAAATTTCCGTAATCCTTCCATCCCAAGATCGCAGGCTTGCGGTGGGAACATTAATAGGCAACGAGGATATCCTAACCTTACCTTAACTCTTAACCGTGGTAATATAACGTCTTTTATGAATAAATTCAACCTTTCCGTTCATGGGAGGAAGAATAATTTACCAGGGTTAAATTGCACGCCAAACGTCACTGTAACAGTCTCAGTAATATGAGCATATGGCAGCAACAATCTTGACGCCATGCTCAAGCTGTACACACTATGAATTCAGTTTCCGTAACCAATGGGCCTTTTAAGCCCCATTTTTCGATGCCGCGATTATCCTAACACGAGTTCGAACAATCGCACCGAACACGGTTCGGTCGGTGTCAAACTCATATCAGCGCCTGCAAGACAGTAGAAATACTTTACGCATTGCGCCAAACAGTGCAGTCGGCGTCAAACGCATTTTAGCGCCTACAAGACTGCATGAATACTTCTCGCATTGCACCAAACGCAATGCGAGAGTTCTTTGCGATAACTACTTGACCACGAGTATAGGCACCTTGCCGCTAACTGGATTGAAGGCGCATCACATTGTGAAGATGACTCGACACTCGACTGAGCTCCCTTTCCTGGCTTGCACGACGCTAAAATCGTAGAATCGTAGTTCGTTATTGCAAAATGCAGTCCAAACAACTCAGTCATTTTTATCGTAAAAGTACGATTTTCAGAGAGGCTTGTGGGATGTGGGTGCCTATTGAGAATTTTACGAAAAATGGAGGCCTTATACAATGAATGTCTCCGATTGTTTACTATTCCGTTCTCCTCACTTAAGAGCGTATACATACAACTCTATTTCAATGTTGCCAAATTTCTCTTTCCAAGTTGCATTTTTACCAGGAGAATCTTGGGCATTTCGGAGTGGAAATTTCTTCGATTTTTCCGCTGATCTTGTGTAAAAATCATACAATTTTCGAAAAAATTGACTTGTTCGATTCAATCTCCCAAGTTTCGAATGGAGTTACGTTCCTTCGTCGAGGAAACAACGCACAATGGATCGTGTCAATAGGAGAGGTCGGACAAAATTTTGAAATTTCAAAAGCTCATAACTCCGTTCATACAAAACTTTGGGGGTTTAAAAGTGATCTCATTGGTTTCCTCGTGAAATTTCCTCCGAAAAATACCGCTTAAAATTAAAATGTGACGAAATAAACATCAAACTTTGCAGTTTTAGTCAAAAATTTGATGTCCGACTTCTGTTTTTGACTCGATCCACTGTGCGCCGTGTATGGGTCCAATTCCTCTTTTCATTTTCAGACCGAGTCGACTAGTTTAGGAAAGCGGAGAGCAGTGGCGTGGCGTGAATTGCGATAAATCGATTGTTAATCCATTTAAACCTATGGTAAAGGATCGATTATTGAGGTGTTCGCTGCGAACACCCTGATCATCGATCCTTTTCCATGGGTTTAAATGGAATAACAATCGATATATCGCAAAGCACGCCACGCCAATGGCGGAGAGGTAAGGAAGAAAGTGAGACGATCTGAACGAGGAACAAGGGGTGACATAGCACGTCGCACTGATGATGGCCGAGGGGCAGTGTGAGGAAACGTTAAAAATTCAATCATCCCAGTGTTAGTTGAGCAACGGCAGCTTGTAATGTGCCGTTGTCTGACGCAATGACGCCTTTCAACGGCAACAGAGGTACGTTACTATTCTCACCTCGACGACTCTCAATGTTTCGTACACCGGAGGCATTCCTTGAGAGGATGCGTTAGAATTTTCATATTAGAAAATCATGAGATAGAGAGAGCGAGATCACTGCTTTTTTTTTGACGGCTTAGTACGGAATGAACAGCTCCACTGCCGTGATAGCGAAGAGAGCCGTAACTGCAAAAATGAAGTTCTGAGAAAACGGGCTCAGAAGCTTGTAATCGGAACATTTTATTGAAAGAAGCCTCCGCTCTTTGTCAAATTGCCACTATTCGTCCGGAAGACTCCTAGAAATCATTTGGGGATTAAAACTCGACCGATTTTATTTTAAGTACATGAAAAAGGTAAAATTCAGTTTCGTGTTAGGTTATTGTTAGGCCGGACAGCCGTAAGTGCTATCTTCTGCATGCTTTCGTGGTTGCGTTTTGGACGCACAACAAACACATTTTCAGGTTAGAAATTGGCAGAAGAGGGCGGCACTTTACTGGAAAGCACTGTTTTCATTGGCTCTCATGCACCTACGGCTGTCTTGAAAAAAAACTATAGTCATTTTTTGTGCACTTACGGCTTTCTCATACGTCTCGTTTTCATTAAATTAGGATGAATTTTGCTGTTTTCGCTGTCTCAGTAATTTCATCTAAAAGAGTTTAGACGAATTTTGAAGAAAACTCGATTTCGAAAATGTTGCACTTACGGCTCTCTACGCTATCACGGCATTCCAGTTATACTAGTAAAGCTTTTAGAACTGTAAACTGACCTCAGGCTAAAAACTAAACTTATTTTAGAAAAATATGGTAATAGATTTGCTGTTGATAGTTGAACGTGCTAATTTGATAGTTGGGTTGCATGAACAGCATCGTAGAGCCCAGTATAAAGCATGGTATAGCGTACGAATCACCTAATGGAACACTGAAAAGAGTATGGCACATTTGACCACGAGTATGGTGGATTCTATGATGATTCTACTTGATTTTTGACACAGTGATGCTGTGCGGTAAATATGACCAGACATCTGGCTGCATTTATCATAATTTTGGTGAATGCTGTTAGAGTTGCAGTACTTTCAACCATCATAGAGTCTGTTTGTGATCATCAAACCCTTAGCACTGTACTGCCGTGCTAAGGAAGAACGCCGTACGAACATTCGAGAGTTGCCAAATTTCCCTTGTTAAAACGTGAATTTTTGACGACATTTACGGACATTTTTCTTTGAAATTTTCAGATATTTTAGATTAAATTGCGTAAAAAACTGTCTGAAAATTTTGGAAAACAACATTCGCAATTTTTCTAGTAAATTCTGTTTTTATCGAAGGAAACTTGGCAACTTCTGAAGGCTCATACGGCGTTCTTCCTTAGCAGGGCAGTGTACCTCAAACTACACTTTTTTCAGTGTCTGAGTGTACCGTATGGACTGACGTTAGGTTCTCGTACAACTTGAGTTTTTTTTCCTCCGTCAAGTCTAAATTTTAATATGAGACGATATAGGACAACACATTACAAATTCCCAGTGACGAGTATTCTGCCGTGATAGCGGAGAGAGCCGTAAGTGCAAAAATGAAGTTTTGAGAAAACGGGCTCAGAAGCCTCTGACAAGAACACTTTATTGAAAGAAGCCTCCGTTCTTTGTCAAATTGCCACTAATCGTCCGGAAGACTCCTAGAAATCGTATGGATGATTAAAAATCGACTGATTTTATTTCCATTACATAAAAAGGGTATTTTTCATTTTCATGCTAGGTTATATTGTTAGGCAAGACAGCCGTAAGTGCTATCTTCGGCATGCTTTCGTGGTTGCGTTTTAGACGCACTACAAACACATTTTCAGGTTAGAAATTGGCAGAAGAGGGTGGCATTCCTCTTGAAAGCACTGTTTTCATTGGCTCTCATGCACCTACGGCTGTCTTGAAAAAAAACTATGTCATTTTTTGTGCACTTACGGCTTTTACATACGTCTCGTTTTCATTAAATTAGGATGAATTTTGCTGTTTTAGCTGTCTCAGTAATTTCATCTAAAAGAGTTTAGACGAATTTTGAAGCAAACTCGATTTCGAAAATTTTGCACTTACGGCTCTCTTCGCTATCACGGCAGTATTGCAAGACTGATTTTTCGGGCGGGAGAGATTTCCGGGCGCTCGCTGCGTTCTCAAACGGCGATCATCCCGCCGGTACCATCATAATTGACTGCATCACACTTCGGCTTTGCCGCGCCGCTACGCCGCAAAATCGCGACCCACAACGAAACAGGAAGGGGGGGGGGGCGAGGAGCCACGACCTTGACTAGGCGCGTTCGTAATGCGTGCCACTAGGTCAGTTAAATTTTGGTCTTCATCCACCGCAAAACTTTGATTTGTGGTATTTTCTGCCGCTACTGCCACCGCCACTTGCCTCGCGCCTTCTAATTGGTGCCGTTTCCCAATGAGCTCTCCAGTCGTCCTTCCATGTGTAGTGCCGAGCGTCGCAGATATTCAGAACTTTCTAGTTAACTTTTTTTGACAATCACTCCATCTAAAACGAGGGAGATTTTTTTCCTGTCACGTAAAAGTGGAAATATGAATGTGCAACGTCCCGAAGAGCGCTGCCTCATCGAAGTCTATATTTGCAGTGGGTAAATTGATTTTGGGAATGAACTGAGAAAGAATGTGTATCTCAATTGAAAGGTGCAATCTCGGAGGCGTCCAGATAGCATTGTAGACCAAATTAGTCTTCAAATTTTCAATTTTGGCAATTTGACTTTGAGATCGGTGTTCTCGTCGGAAACTGCAGCTGACACGTATCCAGTGGCCTTTGGACTAAATCATGATTTATTCCGTAAACTACATTGAGTCAACTTAGAAAACCCGCATACATTCCCAGATTTGGGGGGGGGGGGGGGCAAAAAAGGCCCTTATCGAAACCCCTCCTTTCTGTACCTACTGTTGGACGTTCAGATAGCCACAAAAAACCCGTTCGTACGGAAACATGTAAAATTCATCCATCAAGCCTTGCCATACTCGAGAATAGGGAAAAATACTTCCTCAAATCATAGTTAACGATTTAAAAGAAACGAAATTATTTAACCGAAAATTTTTGGTCCATGATGGGAATCAAAACGATTATGAATCAGCGAAGCTTGCAAAGCAACCTTAACCGACAAAAAAATGACACATTCATGTGAATTATTATTTTCACGAGATTCCACTGAGGTCCCAACGAGTCTCCACTCGGCGAAATTGCGTAAAAAATTGAGGCAAGTGCGCAACTTTTGAGCTTGCTCACATTTTATCATCCATCCTCCGAGTGCTGCGGCATCTGGTTCTCCCTTCCATATCACTCCACATCCTCTCATTCTACTGCATTGAGAGTATCTATTTTGATACACTGAAAAATATCTCGGTGTATTACAGATAAGGACTACAAGAATAGGTTCATTGTCTCAATTTCTGAAAAGTAAAAGAAAATACTAAAAATTCAAGGAATTACGTTTTTGATCTCAATTTTTTCGGTAAATTAGAATTTATAGAATTGGTAATTTTACCGAGAGATCTCGGTAAAATTATTGAACTTTCTCGGGAATTTTACTGGAACTTGGTAAAAACTCCAATATTTTTTATCGACTATGGTAGAATTACCGAGATAAAATGGCAAAGATACCGGGAATTGTTTAACAATACAAGTGGTATTCTTACCTGAAAAAAAACAGTAAAAATACCGGTTTTTAGGTAAGCTTACCAGTCTGTCTTGGTAAAATTACCAATAATTGGTAAAAAAGTGAGATGGTAAAGGTACCAATGGACCTTGGTAAAGACGCCGAGAATTTTTTTTCAGTGTATTCCATTCCAATAAATAACAGTTGAATCCGTGCTGTTATTAGACACGTTATCATCTTTAATTCTATTTGTACAAAAATTTACTTTTTTCCTTTACTTTAAACTTAATATTAAGATTTGACTTTAAAGAAAAGAAAAACTAAACGCACTGAAAGAGGACAATACATGGATGTCAACACCAGGCAAGTGGGCAAAAAGGGTTTCCCTTGGAAAATTTTGAAAGGCACTGAAAGCTGGAGCTTACCTTGCTCCATATAACGTATTATTTAACTGTTCGATTTTCCTTGCTGCATATTCGTCCCATAGTAATCCGAGAGAACCTACCAACCCATTCAAAAAACAAAGAAGACTTTCATATCGTCGCAAAATTTTTAATTTTAAATTTCAAAGATCAAATTCTAGAAATGTGCCCAGGTCTGAGAAAGAGAACGTCTCGGATCACGGCACAAACTGAACGTATAGAAAAATTTCGTTCAGTTCCCCATAAAATGCACCTTTAAAAATTCGAAACTTTCCTGACCTTTAAAAATACATTATGGACGTGTCTAAAACTTAAAGTCGCGACATTTTTAAAAGAAACAAGATTTCGCGCCCATGTGTTTATGAAAAAAAGAGGATAAGCATGATCTTATAAACAATTTTCCTGTAATAAAACGAAAGTTTTATTTTTTCCGAGTCGGACAGTCTTCAAAGCACATTCAAATCACCTCGAGGTGTGAATTGATGAAAAGCGACACGCGACAGGATCAGGCATTTGCAGAAACCGCGTTACGTCACGAGGTGGATTTTTTCTCGTTGCTTCGTTTGTCGGAATAGCCCATCGCCCATTGCGATCGCTTTCGCGTGTCAACCTGCCACTTGCTTACCGATCAAGGATTCGCCGAACACGGACGTAGGGACGTGCGACGTGCGTCGAGTGACGTGAAAACGTCCATTGTCCGTAATTATTCCCGCTTCGCGAACAATTACAAGCAAGTTCTGGAATTTTTCACACAAGCAACGCAGCGCTCCTCCGTCCAACACCCGGATCTCCCCCGCTTTTCATGGGCGATTTTAATCGCTCAGCCGATAGGGAGCGTGTTTTGATTTCAACCTGCCTCTAGAAATTTAGTTTACTAGACGCAATGCGTTCAAATGGCGCACCAGCTCAACAAGAAGATGTTGGAAAGGGGCCTCACATATTTAGAATAGATTATTCTGCGATATCGGTTCTAGAAACCGCATCATCGGTTCATCCAGTCGAGCATTCAGACCAAACCGAAGTAACGAAAATGCTCGGTTGCATGAACCGAGAATACGGTTACACGAACCGAACAATACGACCGATATTGAACAGCGTGCATACGGTTCATATGACTGAACTTTTTCTCTCAGTGTACATAGAAAACAACCGAACTTTTCTCTGTTACGAACGTATCAGAGCTTTCCCGTTTGTTTTGAACTGACGTCTATGGAAAGAAGGAAGTTTTAAAATTTTCCCCTTCGTCTCAATTTGGAGTCTTCGGCCAGTTTCTGCTAAGCTCAGCACACCTCTCCGAGTAGCTTCAAGTTGAGGGTTGCGCACTGTTTATCCGTCACGTGGACTCGACGTCAAAGGTCAAGGGCAACGATGTCTGAGGCCGGGCGTCCGAAAGCCAAATAGAAAAAGCTGAGTAATGTTCGAGAAAGGACGAGGAAGGGTAGGTGAGTGGCCGGAACGGTCATCATGCAATCGCCCGTTTCAGTCGGACAGGAAGATCAAAAGTTCAATGCCAATCCGGCCAAGCGCGGGGGCGGAGAGGAGAAGGGACGCTTTGAACTTGAGCGAGCAGAATTTTCGAAATCCAGGACTCGGGAGCGTCGATCGCAGGGAAACTGAATTATTTCACATGACTTGTAACAATCGGCTTCAGCCTCGCTCGTGTCCGTTCCTGCGGTGGGAGCGGAGGGAGGGGGTGGGGCGGGGCGGGGAACGAGGAAGGGGTGTCTCTGGAGATTCATTTCACGGGGATTAGACAAACTGAATGGATGATATTCGAACGAGAATACGGCTCCTCCAAGTTCGAGTTTATGGGAGCTTTCGATAACAACATTGTGCTGAGATGCGGTGAAATGCCGAATATAACGATGCGCATCGCACGAAAAGCGTACCTCCCCCCCCCCCCCCCCCATGCAGTGGAGTATTGGAGACTTTAAAGGTGTCTGAAATAGATGAATTTCATGTATAAGTGGGGACCACTGAGTGCAAAAGCGGAGCGAGCAATTTTTCAACACCGGATTTCCCTTCATTTAAGCCCATGTTAAATCATCGATTCTTGTCGGAGAACTTGGCCCCTCCAAGAATCGATATATTTTCGTAGGTCTAAATGGAGAAAAAAGAATTTCGTCAATTTGCTGGATCCGCCAATGACTGAGTTAACTGAGCACGAGGATATCCTCAGTTTCTAAACTGGAAACTTGTCGGAGGAGTTGTGACAGAATGATCTAATTTGCAAAAATGAATGTATTTAGATATGGGAAATGCCGCATCATCACGTCACATAAGGCAGTAGATTTCCTCGCATTTGAATCTATTTTTCCTCGATCTACCTTTTCAGAAAAGAAATGCTGCATAAAATGCATAAAACCCTGCTCATCGAACATTCTGATTTGAAGCGATGATTTTTTCAAATACAATGTCTCCGTTTAGTTTTGACTGCTTTTTGAGGACGGACGAAAGTTTGGTGCATTTCATGTATTAGAAAAAAGAGGGGGAAAAAACTTAAATACGAAAACACCAACAATTTCTGCGGCTTTGTCACTACAATTGCAAAAATCAGAGAAAACGAAATTAATCTAAAACAAAAAATCAATATCTTTATTTATTTCTTATCATCATGGTTTCAGACCACCAGTCTATCACCATATAATAGACGTCGTCGATGGTAGATACAGGCCCGCCACATCCCATCTCGGGCCCTGGTACCAGTTTTAAGGTTCGGGCCCCAAGCACGGAGGGGGGGGGGTCCGAGGGGCATCCCCCGAGAAATTTTAGAATTTATACGACTAATCGGACGCATTTTGAAGCTTCCATAAAGAATTTTTCTATCAATTTCTGCGGAATAATTATGTTTTTTTTTTCTACTTTCAGCACAAAATACTTGCGAATTGTTGCATTCAAAACCTCTGGAAAATTTTTATTTTTATTTTTTTTTGGGGGGGGGGGCATATGATACTATTTTCAGTTCTAAGAGGGCCAGGCCCCCCTGGACTCCCCCTTCGTTTGTCTATGGCAAGGGAGTTGAGCCATGAGCCATTGAAGTCGAGGATACCCAGACTGGAGACTCTTAGCATCTGACGACGGAAGAAAATAAAACGCAGTTTCTAAAAATATCCCTCTGTTCTGAAAATCTTGAAAATAGATAGAAATTTTCCAAGAAGTATACTTCTTTTAAAATTTAAGAAGAATTCTACAGTGCCCCAGCGTGTTTCTGAAAATCTAATCACCTTTTGCGAAATTTTTAGGGTAAATTTTTCACTTTTTCTTACGAAACAAGGGTTGCATGTGAATTCGTAAGGGGTTTTTCACGGGTAACACGGGCCCCCTCCGGGGCCCGGGCCCCGGTACCAGGGACCCAGTATCCCCCCTTGTTGCGGGCCTGCTCTCATGCACGCTGGGCTTGTCGATTTCCTTTGACATTTTTGCAGTGGTGAATGCATAGCTGAAGTTCGCTCCAGCTAGAATTGTATTTAGAAAATGGGTGGTTTTTATAGGAGGATTAAAAATAAACAAAGCGGTTAGAAATGGAAAGAAAATAACATAAACGATGCAAAACGATTATTCCGATAACGGAACTTGGCTGTTTTGAAAACGCCTTCAAATGCGCGTGATACCTCACGCATTCCGGAGAGTTCAAATAGTTGTATCATTGCGCCGTAAGAATGTGACGGAATATTTAAATGAAGATAGCCTCCATGCACGCTGGGCTTGTCGATTTCTTCTGAAATTTTTGCAGTGGTGAATGCATAGCTGAAGTGCGCTTCAGCTAGAATTGTATTTACAAATGGGTGGTTTTTCTACGAGGATTAGAAATAAAAAAGCGGCACGGAATATAACAAAAGAATATGAACTATGCAAAACGATAATCCGGGTATCGGAACTTGGCTGATTTGAAAACGCCTTCAAATGCGGTGTGATACCTCACGCATTCCGGAGAGTTCAAATAGTTGTATCATTGCGCCTTAGAAATGCGACGGAAGATTACAATTGAAATGGTCTTCATGCACGCTGGCCTTTCGATATCCGTTAACATTTTTGTAGTCATGAATGCGCTTAAGTGCGCTTCAGTTAAAATTGTATTTAGCAAATGGGTGGTTTTTATAGGAGGATTATAACTAAACAAGTGGTTAGAAATGGAAACAAAATAAAATGAACTATGCAAAACGATTATTCCGATAACGGAACTATGCAATTTTTTTCCACATCCACTGCAAGTGGATTTTCAAATTTTGTAAACTTGATGGAAAATTTAAAATTCCCGTCAAATAGTACCTCACTTCACCAAGTCTTACAAATATAGATCAAACAGGAGCCGTGATAGCATTTTAGCTCATGTCTGCCACCTTATATTTTCGAATTTTGAAAAACTGATTGAAAATTTGAGATTCCCGTGAAAAACTCTACTCTGAGCTCTGTATCTACTTAATTAACTTCTGACAATGGGAAAGTTAGAATAACAATCATAAAATGAGACAGAACTACTTTTATAAATAGATGTAGAGATAGTAGTAGTATGTGGGCTGAAAACATGACACGATAAGAACAAGAATAAAAAAGTGAGGAACGAAGCTAAAACAACAAATCGACAGAGGATGTTTCTGCCGGTAACTCTCGCCATTATCAACTGCTGAATTTTCTTTTAAAAAAGTAATAAATAAGAAAAACAATCACATATTAAAATGAGTCAGTGTAATCAGCCGGACGAAAAATATGAATTGTGCATATGAATAGGTTTGGTCAATTTATTACGACGACCGGCAACTAGGCTATTTCCGTCGGAGACCAGGAATATACCTTAAATTTTTAAATTTACTTCCGTAAAGAGTTTTAAAATTTGGATAATTACTTTTGGATCATCAGAACTTAAAGGATGGATGTTTGAAGTATGAATGTATTCGTGGCATAATAATGAATTATAACAGTATTGTAATCATAACAAACAGAATGTATATGCATAATGGTTACGTCGAGATTTTCCGAGTAACGAAAGAAAATTCCGGCAGTTTCAGTTGGTGATTGCGCAAGCGCTTCCATACAGCACGGAGCTGGCCGCAGTGGCAGAGTAACCGCAACCAACAACCTTCCTCCTCTATCCGCTTCCTTCACCTCTCACTTTCCTGCGTGTGCGTGTAAGACAAATAATCAGAGGCAAATTAACGAGTGTCGTTGAAATTAGAGTCAAATAAAGTAGGAGGCCCATGGATCCATCGGGAGGAATCTTCACAACAGTGAAAACCTCGTGATGGTGCTCTCGCAAGTGGAGGGATTTGAGATTTAACCTACTTTGCTCATGTAAAATTCCGCAAAGAGTAGGATGACAACTTCGATTTCCACCAAAATTAACGCCCTAGTCTATCAATGCATCAGTGCAAAAAAATATATGAATACACAGAATTAAAAAAGTAGAAAAGTCTTATTTTTATTGGAAAGCCAACAGACCAAACCATCTGCTTGAATAATAATGCCACCATGCGTCAAGCATTTCAAGTGTGTCTGTTCGAATATTCTTCTGCGTTGCGTTAAAGTCTTTGATTCTTGCTTTTTGCCGTCTTGGCGAATTTTCGTGTGTTTCAGGTTACAAAAATTGTATAATTTCAAATAATCAAAAATTAAACATTTAATTTAATTTTAAATTTCCCTGCGTTAGGCAAATTTATTGCATTTGTCGGTACGCCTACTTTTCTTCGCGATAATAAAGTCTCAGAAGTAATTCCTACATTTTGCCGCCTTAGCGCTCTCTCGAATGGTTTGTTTGGTTTGAGCAAATAAGTTCTAAGGGATGGATAAGATTTATGAATTTAAATTTTTTAAGAGAGTTTGGGACGAATTTGATAAATACGCAAAAAACTGTTTTGAGATCCTTGCAGATCCATTCAATTTTTAGAGCTGAAGATTTTTAAAAAATTATATCAACCTTGCTGTGTTATTATAGTGGCGGGCATCCTACTTTGTCACCCCGAAGTCACTATCAAATTGCCTGCTTGTATGAATGAACTCAGAGTGGTTGCCTTTTTGTCACACAGTGTGTATACGCCCAGAAGAGCTAATGTATTTTTATGATAAACTTAGCAAGCAGGTGAACCAGGTGACCGAAACCGGTTGCTTGCTCACCAAAGCTCACCAGCCATATCGGCGCACATTGGATCAAAACCAGTAAACGCACAAAATAACTTTCCGAGAAGAGTTTTCAATCCGAGATTTTTCTGCATGACGCAGAATTTCTCCAGTCTGAATTGTGTGTGCGAACGGATGTTCTTACATGCACCAGAAAAATTTAATTATTGCTGTTGATTCGCAAAAAAATAACTTTTGTACTTTTTTTCCAGTAGCTCTGCGTTGAAGCCCAATTTGCGGTGTTTTGAGTAGCCTCCCTCCCCGCAACTTTTAACTTTCCCTCTCTTCTCCCATTGCGTTCACTCTCTCCCCCAATCATGGTCTCTCTCACTCTCGACTGAGTGACGCGAAACCGAGTCAAGGCCACCTGGTTCGTCAGCGTGAGCTTCTAAGCTGGACTTGCGGCTCGTGCGGTGGGGCAGCATCGACCATCAAGTATCGATATACTCCCATCTGAAGTTATGGTAAAGAATCGATCATTATAAGGTGATTCTTGCGAGCGAAGACATTAATGGACCCATTTTTATAGGTTTAACTGGCAGATTAATCGATTTATCGCGAAGCTCGTCGTGCCCCTACGCTCGTGTTGTCATCATGAACCGACAAAGTAACATATTTCCTTTTCCCCTCAACAACATTCTACAGTTCTTGACATTATTTGGCAATTAATTCAATGCAATCCAATGAGGGCCTAGCTCCTTTTAAAATTTGAATTTTGAAATGTGCTATCATCCCTGGAATTTTTCTTCCCTCACATTTTGTGGTGAATAAATTTGAATCGCTGTTGTTCACTCTGCAGTTTAATTCCTCCTAACTAATATATGTTAATCTTAAAATATCAACCAAGTTATATTCCGTGACCGTTATTGATAACATGATTATAGTCTAATGAATTAAATTGAATTCCTTTTAAATATCACCTACATTACAATCTTATCATTTACGTGGGCAATAAATGACGCCATGTATTCGGAAGGGAGGGGTGTAGGATTACCTAACACACAAGAGAATGGAAGGGGTATAGGATATCGCTGGAAAAAAATTGGAAATAAGGCTAACGTTATTTGAGGACGCCCTCGACCAAAAATTTTCAGTCTGATTATGTATCCATCCCTGCCAAAAAGTTTTGGCACACTGGAAAAAAAAACACATTGGATCTAAAGTCCAGACTCTTAAAAACATCGACAAGAAAAAATACTCTTGATTCAATCGGATTTTTGCTTAAATCAAGAACCAAGCCTCTTAATTTGAGCGGATTTCCCTTTGATTTAAGCAAACATCTAATTGAATCAAGAGCATTTTTTCTTGTCAAGGTTTTCAAGAATCTGGACTCTAGATTCAATGTGTTTTTTTTCCAGTGCAAGCAAAGATTTCATCTTCGAGTTTCACAAATTATAAACTTGCAGAGGTCAAATGAATGAGCCAAATTGCTGACAATAAGTCTTCGTCTCTTCTATGGTTCCAAAGTTTCTATAGCTCTCCAAGTATCCGAAATAATCCAGTCGGCAAGGCTAGAGTCAGTATCAAACTTTCTTTATTTGCACTTGAGGAGACCACAGAATCCTCATACTTTACAATAAGTAAATTGTTGGGGTTAACGTATGCCAGTCACAATATCCACCTGAGACTGCGAATACTAGAATCGGCCTTCGTAGCTTGTGGTTACTTTATTGACCGCAAAGTTCGATCCGCAACACCTGTAACTTTGGCATGTCACCGAAGTCTAACAGTAGCGGCTCGACACTTGTCACCCAAGCGGCTTTTACCTGTGCTTCTCCCTGGCAGTGGCAATTTTTCAAGACGGCAACACTGTTTTCCCTCCATTTAAACTCCATTAAAAATATCGATTTTAGGTAAAGCAAGCTGCCTCACCAGGAATCGATTGTTTTACGTACATTTAAATGAAGGAAAAACAGTGTTGCCAACTTTCAAGAATCGCCACTGCTTCCTGGGCGGCGCGCCGCACCACGTGCTAAAACGCATGGGGAGGAAACCTGTGATATTTAAATACTGTTTTTTCACCTATCATCAAAAAAAAAAACAGATTCAAAAACGACGGTCTATTTTCAACTTTAAAGATTCTTGCAAAACCATTAGAATAAGATGTAAGTGAACATTGTAAGGTGAATTTCATTCATTCCAAGAGCTTAGATTATACTGCGTCGCTTGACATCTTGAGTTATTTTAATTTTGCCGGTGAAACATTTGCTCTTATACTCATAATAATTTCAGGAATCAACACTAATCATGAAAGGAATATTTCTATAGTGTCTGAAGGTACTCTGGAAGTATCTGGCACATTAGTTGCCTCGTACCAAATTACACAAATTTGATGACTAACTGCCCAGGCCCAAAAAGTACTTGTGATACTTTACCTAAGTAAGGACATCTTGAGTGAAATGAACTTTTCACAGGCACAATTTTTGGTAAAACTTAGGCCTTGTCTTATAATCCATTCACTTAAAGTGGTAGTTTGATTGTATCTGACGGGGATTTAATACACAGTATGGTTTTTCATTCAGCGGTGTAGTAAAAAATATCCATTGGAGGGGAATGTTAGAGAAAGTCTCCTCTGAAGTATCCGAAAATGGTATAGAAGCACTTTTTCTTGGTAAAAAGTTTAGCTCGTATGAGATTGAAAAATTCTATAACCCTTACCTTTGGCTACGTTCCTGCTTTGGTTCAAAGATGAAGTCAATGGACTATGGAGATGTTGCATGTGTGAGGAATTTGCGATTTGACCATTGATTCTTATGTAAAAGTTCGCGAGAAACACAATGATGCCACTGGTTTTCTCTGAAATCGTCTCCCGAGCTCAAAAAAAGGCTCTCAAAGTGAGGCCAAAATGGAGGGGATATCCCACCCTACCCTGAGAGTCCACCTGTACATCAAAACAAACTCTCCGTGCAAAGATAGGGAGCAAATATATTAGCAGGGTTACCACTTTATTTGGGGACTCCAAGACTGAGAACACGACAACCTTGCGAATGTATTTGCTCCCTATCTTTGCATGGAGAGTTTGTTTTGATGTAGAGGTGGACTCTCAGGGTAGGGTGGGATATCCCCTCCATTTTGGCCTCACTTTGAGAGCTTTTTTTGAGCTAATTTGGAGATCATTTCAGAGAAAACCAGTGGCACCATCGTGTTTCTCGCGAACTTTTACACAAGAATGGATGGTCAAATCGCAAATCCCTCACACATGCAACATCTCCATTCTCGCAAAAACCTGGGGAGTCGGCCATGAGTCCTGTGGCTGGAATTGGTCCAGAATCGGACAATTGCCACCACATGCACGTGCATATTATTTCTTAGGCTCTTCAATTAACTGGATATACGCTCGACTCCCAAGTATTGCGCATATTTTGCAAGGATAAATTACTCGGTTTCGCGCTGATCCACGGGACCGTCGCGTCAGCAGCGACAGTAGCGACGAAAGTGATAAAAACAATGCTTCGTATTTTCCTACACGTGAATCGCCGATTCATTCGCGGGGAAAAAACGAGACTTCCGCACCGAAGTCTAGTCTTGAACTTGCCCGAGAACGGAATCATCTAAGATGACTTTCATCTTCTTCCCACTCGCGGTAACTTAATTTGTCTACAACCCGAAGACAGATTAAATTGCACCGCTCATTTCGTTTTGATTTATGGCCCACCATTAAGGAAGAAACAACAAGTTACGCTCTCCCGGCTTAAACTCATGGATAATGTGCCTAATCATCTTTCGAATGGGATTTTGACCTTAAATTTTCCCCGTTCGGACTAGAAAGGTAAAATGGGCGGCGTTTTGCGGAAGGGAACCGGGTGGTATTTCCAATCAAAATAGATTTAGAGTTGCTGGTTGATACAGGGAGGGCCACCGGCCCGCATTTGCATTTTGCAAAAAGGAACCACTAGCATTGCAATGATGCTAAGATTGTGCAACTTCATCTTTTGCAATAAAATTGCGGAAATCGTGAAAAACTATGAAATTTAGATGGTAATTTTTGTCTTAAATTTACAGTTTTTAGCGAGTAAACTAGAAACTATGAATGGATAATCAGGTTTTTCCTCCAAGACAAAAGAAGTTGCACAATCTTAGCAACATTGCAATGCTAGTGGTTCCTTTTTGCAAAATGCAATCCATTTAAAGATAGTTCTAAGTCATTTGAGAACTAGTTTTCTCCTCATATCATAAGAGCATCTTTCAAAATTACTTAATTGTTTCTTTTTTCATGCAATCGAATTTGAGTACATTACATCGGCTAATTCAAAACAATCTATTATCAACAATACCTTTTGACCTCTTTGAGATTAATAATGGTCAAATTAATTTTCATAACAAATTTTATTTTCTGTTATTCTTTGTTGTTGTTGTTGTTGTTGTTGTTGCTGTTGTTGTTTTTCTATTATTATTATTATAAAGATCATTTAATGTTGCTGAACTACTAAAATTAGAATGATCGTCTCCAAAGTCTGAACTCGTGAGCGTTGACCTATATTTAGAATCAACGCTACAGCGACCGTGTGCTTATTCTAGTAAAAATACATTTTTTCTTACATGAAAGGAGTCGAAGATGTTTAAAATTTTCGTTCAATGGGAACTTTAGGAAGAATTGTGTCTCCTCTTCTTCCAAAAAATTGATACGTCAGTGCATTCTATTCAATAAGTTTCCTTGCAAGATAGGGTGGATTTTAAAAGACGTAAAATTTTCCAACATTTTAAGTGTACACTAAGAACGACTCTAAATCGTAAAAGTCTCCCAGTCATTAAGCTCAAGGGTCCTGATTCATGCATAGTCATCTTCATATCTAAAGTTTTTTATTTGAATGATGGTGTTAATACTAAGATCAATACAGAGTGCAATCTACCTTCACTAGCCATGTTCTAATTTATTTACAAGGAGCCGTGTAGCGTCATGGGGATAAAAGTTCCGACTCCGAGTCGAACTCCTAATTTATAAAAAGTATTTTTTCCCCGGATATATTGAAAGCAACAATTTGACAGTATTGTGTGCTGGAATTATAAAAGGGAACGTAATTTTTCCGCAGAAAATGCGTCCAAATTGATTTATAATTTCAAAAATTTTTCGGGAGAGGTCCTCCGGACCCCCTCTGAACTGGGCGGTATTCCATACCCACCGACCCCCCGGTGGTAGGGGGACTAGGCCCCCCAAGCAAAATGACCTAAGCACGCCTATGCTGAGACGGAGTCTCCCCAAGGACTCGTAGATGATATTGGCCCTGGATAATAGCTCGACTGGGGTTTCACCTCTGTGACTGGAGGAACAACCGGCTTTTCCTCGTTTACTTTTGAAAATTTCTGTATGTAGGTTTCAAACGGACTATAACTTATTAGCTGATTCATCCGAGTACTTACTGTTTTGCAGACCATTTTTTGCAATACCTGCAATTAGCCCTCTGCGCGGTCATTGTTACTCTTATTGTTCCTCTCGTAATTACTGATAATCCTTCTGCAGTCACTTTTATGGAAAAAAAGATGAGGAAGAATGGGAACCCCGGGGGAAAATGATGCGACTCAAACTGGGCAACGGAACAAAGTAAGGATCCTGATCAATTACCATCTTTCCCCAGGTTTTAATTTGTAAATCTTCACGATTTCTTGTCACAAGAGGTCCAACAAATCTATCATCGGTCTCATTTTGCAAATGAAAAAAGCTTATAAGTAAAATTTAAAATTTTAAAAAAAATTTAAAAAAATTTAAAAACTTTTAAAACAAACTTAAAATCACTCACTTGCATACAATTTTTAATTTTTCGTCGCGCTAAGGACGGAGTTCGGGACACCTCCGAAACGCGTCCGCTTCAAAAATTAAAAAATTTTATGCAAGTGAGTGGTTTTGAGTTTGTTTTAAAAGTTTTTACATTTTTGTAAATTTTTTTAAAAAAAACTTAAAGTTTACATATTCAACGACTCGTGTAGTGATTTAAACTCCTGAAATATTCTTTCATCAACTCATAAAAAAAGCTTTCCTTTTCATCAATTTCTCTTCATTTTTATGGAAAACTTAACTGCACCATTGGTTTGCACTAGATTTAACGACGAAGACATATCCTCAACAGAATAAACAAATGCGTGCTCTGTTAAAAGGCATTTACTTATGGACGAAAAAAACTATCATACTACGTATCATATTTTTGATGTTTAAAGATCTCCGGTCCCATGTAATTTTTTTAAAGGAGAATAAATTAATATAATTCCTTGAGGTTTACACAGAATAATCTTCGCTTGGAGAAGACGGAAGTTTTCAGGAATTTATGTTGAGTGTCTTTTCACTTAAAGAATACAGTATGACATGAAGTCTGTAACGTCGTAAGCCAATACACGTGGTTTGGTAGTTTCACCGTCGATATAGCCGTGCACGTGGCAAATGGACTGGACTTGTGAATATACACTGTGTACACGGATAAAAAAGTGTCAGGGGTTATCCCCTAAAGTTGTGGTACTTACTACCCAAATTTGTTGGATGATATGATATGGACATTTCTAATTAATTTTATTAGTACCGCAACTCAAATTAGGGTAGTACCGCAACTCAAATTAGGGTAGTACCGCAACATTTGGGTTAGTTACCTAATTTATTGGTTGGGGTACCACCATAATTAATTGGGGTGCTACCATAATTAACCGGGGTACTACCACAATTAAATGGAGATGTCCATATCATCCAACAACCTCGTGCTTTTTTTTCCGTGTAAGCCATTGTCAATAGACTTTCCATAGATAGGAAGGTATGTAAGATGGTAAAATGAGGCTCCCATCACTGAAAAAAAGTATGACAATCCCAGCTATGCTCCTAGCTGTTTTTGGCGCCAGATATAAGAGCAGTTGTACCAGCGAGAGGTACGGTTGAGTCCGTCGAAAGTGTGGTTGAATCAACCATACCTCTGGCCAATGCAACCTCTGATATATCGACGGTGAAACTACCAAACCACGTATCTCGGTTTGCGACGTCGCAGACTTCCTGTCATACTTCATTTTTTAAATGAAAAACTACTTAACATCCGGTCTTGAAAATTTCTGTGATTTTCCCTCTTTGTGCGGAGAAAATTCCGTGAAAATTTCAAGGAATGATATTGATTTGGTCTCCTTCAAAAAAATAAAATGTGAGCGTAGATTTTTAAACACCGCAAACGAGATACGTGGTTTGGTAGTTTCACCGTCGATATATGGCATCAAAATCAATCAGGAGTATGGTTGGGATTACGTGGTACTTTTTAGTGATGTAATAAGGTGGAATATTCATTTTTTGGCGGAGGCTCAATCGGTTCATATTGAGCATTGAAGGGAACTCCTAAGCGTGAATGACAAAAGCAAAAGAAAAGTACCGACAAAGAGAAGAGAATGTCAGGTGGTTCCTTTTCGGTCAGTACTAGGGAGGGCAGGCGTTCAGCTTTTCGTACTTTTAAGTCATCACCAAATGAGATCATCAATTACTCGGTTATAGGTTCATTGCAAAACGATTCCGTGCTTTCGCTATTCGCCGGCTCACAGGCCGGAACAGGTAGCCAGCGAGGGGATGGCATGTGCTTTTTCAAAGACGGCCACCTGGAAGTAACCTCAACCAGATCTGCCTTCAGGAGATAGGAATTTTCCTAATTACACGCGCAAATGAATTGGTGATCATTTTTGCAATCATTTGTGTCCAAAATCAGGGGAGCCATTTCAGGTTATTGCAGGGCCGGGCAAAAAAGTGACACGCTTTTTTCCTGCTCAGCTTTTCACCCTGGAAACGGCAAGTAGAGCAAACTAGAGTATCTACACTAAGAGTATGCGAAACTCCGGAAATCCATTAGGCTCCCACTAATTCCTCCGTGAATAAAGTTAGGACCCAGAAGGCAGCCAACCTATGAATTCATGATATCTAAAATGATTCATTATTGTAATTGTTACGAGGCGTCGTTTGTAAAGTACGTATATACTACTTATTTTTTTCATGAATTTACTCATTTTTGCGGAAGAATGCTCATTTAAGAACATCCTCGAAGTTTGTCTGTCCTTTTGGGCCTTCAGAGCTCCATGAGGCAAGCTATCCATACTCTTGCGATGCATGTACTCCTAGTTCTCTCAGGCCCGACTCAAAAGCGCGGGGCCGGGCGAATGCCTGGCCTGCCCCTCCCTCCCCACCCCCTCAAATGGTACCCCTGTCCAAAATGCCAATTTTAATACCTCTTCTAATCCCAAATGTGTGTCAAATTTAAAAAAAGTATGGTAAATTATGGTAAAATTTAAAAACCGTATAAAATATAGCTTCCAACTTCCTCTTTTCTTTATATGAAACTTATCCTCGATTTTTCAAACTAATGAAGTGCTGCCTCTGATACCTAGAACGGAAGAAAATCCTTCTCGACAAAAGAAGAAAAACAAATTACAGAGTTAGCGGCTACCACGTGTTGGCATTTCCATGCCTACAACAGCACGAAAACATTGATACCTGTCTGTTGGTCTCATAATATTAATATGACAACATTCGACAAAACAAATTTTCCGATCCCTGTCAGTATTTGTTCGTTATTCGCTGCGAATCGATTCACTTTGCGAACGAATAATACGGCAAAGTTGAAATGCTGGTCGTGGAAGCCGGTGAAGAGCGCGACGAGGAGAATCTGGTACTGGGTCAGAACTTGAACTGACAGTGGCGTTCGGGTGGTTGCAGCCACGGCCGGCGCTGTGCTGACCCAGGTGTCCCCTCCACGCTGCAGCCAGAGCGGCGGATGGCTCACCTCTGAGCGCGCCCCACCGCCCCACCGCTCCGCTCCAACGCCGCCGCTGCCCCTTCTAAATGTGTATACACAGCCGAGAAATCTCAACTCCGACTTACCTGCCTTACTCATATCATAGCCTGGACGCAAATGAATATTTGGTTACAGCCACTCAAACGAGGCGTATCAATCGAACAATATCGCTCCTCCACACCTGGGACCCAGAGATTTACAACCGACTTTGCTTCCAGCCGAGATAGTCTCCGCTCCTTCGGCCGTCCGAACTCTTCCAGCTCCGCAGTTCCAATCGCGAAGTGCAGTGAAAATTCTTCCAACATGAAAAGACGCCAAAACACCACGCATAGTGCCAAGAAGAAAGCTTTCAGCCTCTCGCCTGCTTTCAGCTGAGAATCCTGCCGTCAGCTCATTCGATCCTTCAAACAATATGATAATATAGTCGTGTAAAGATCCGTGCTTAAAGATTGGCTCACCTTTTTTCGGCCGGGTGAGAGAGGATTTCAAACCCGTCTTTTGTCTCTCACCAAAGTTTACGCTGGTGAAGTGGACTTGTTTGGTGATCGGTAGATTCAGTGCAGTGATCGGGTTTCGGATTCTCGGGCGTGATAACGATTCCGGCGTCTCTTGTGCGTTTTTCGTTGTTGAATATTAAATTCCAGTGTTTAATCCTCTTACTGTGTTATACCAAACCATTCAAAATGAATCACACGGAGTCGTGTTGGAATCCCAACTCCACGTGAGTACATTTTAAAGTTGATTTTTTTTAGTTTTTATGGGGTTGGTATGAATTACACGAACAGGCAAACGACAAAGACTAGACGCACGATGACGAGACAAAATATGATTATTCCTAAAATACTTTTCATTAGACTAGACAAAATATTGAGTTCAAAAGTTTTTCAGTGTCCATATTGAAAAATACCATTGACTGACTGAAAATTTATCACGGATTGGGGTTAAGTTTCTCTGTAGAAAATTGAAACATACACAGCATGAAGTGAAGAAGCATTTTTCCGATTTTTTCCTTTCGTCTTTTTTACACACATTTTTTTTATTTATTCTGAAATTTGTCCCCCTATATTCATGAAAAAAGATAGCACAAATTATTTGATTTACTGCGTAATTTTTTGATTAAATTATATTGTAGTCAAATGCAGGTGTTTTTTTTTTATTTTTATTTTTTTTATTGCAAGTATTACTACTTCGAACGGACATTTTTTTAAATCAACAAATGCAGTCTTATTTAAGATGGTCTGTTTTGGCAGAGGAAATAAATTCTGAGACCATCGAACTTAACGAGGCGGAAGGATTTTTCATGAAATTCATTTAGCAATGCAAACAGGCAGAGACTTATCTTAAAAAACTTAAAAATATGACCTTTTCATTTTACAATAGACAGGAGCACGTCTAAACGTTTTAAACCGGGATCTATGACTGTGAATGCTACAAGGGTGGATTCTAGTGAGTAAAGAAATGGAAATGAAGACTTGACACTTGATGAGGATATATTTATGGTAGACATTTTTGTAATGGAGAGTGTAATGGAATAAATACATTATTGATGAACATACTAATAGAAAGGTTACACGATTAGATGGGTTGAACAGTAATTAACGTGAGGAGAGGTAGGTTAAATTTCTTGAACGGAATATAAATTTGATGCGGTTTCATCCTCAAGTCTCCGCAATACATCCTCTTTCGTTACGATAAAAAAATGAAAGGAAACAGGAATAAAATGGAGTCTGTAATGTAACATCATCGAGAGAGGAAAGAGTGAGCGTTGAAGGAAAAGTTACACGAATTATCTAACTGTTGCAATAGGCGTGATAGTTTCGTTAAAACACTTTTCGTTTCACCGAGATGAGTAATTTATTACCGCTAAACAGGTTTTTTATAAACCGCTGACTCGGGGCATAACGCTAGTTAAAATCGTTCGTCGTAGCACTCCTGACAATTAATCGCCGCGAGGTGTTTTATTTATTTTCCTCGCAGACACCAAACTGGGTCATCTTTATCCTACGCGGATCGACTGAAGTTCAATATTTTGCGAAACCGGTATCCTTAATTTTGCGGCACAGCCCTGCATCCATCATTAGTCGTCTGCTTGCTTGCCAGACTTGATGAAAAAAGGATAATTCCATTTTAGACAAACCGTCGTTTCCTAGACGAACGAATCTAACTCCATTCGACGGTTCTAAAATTGACTCAAACAATTTAATGTTTTACAAGAACGTACCTGCGCAATTTTTGTGGAAAATGTGTCTGTTTTTTGCACGAGATCGGAAGAAAAATCAAAGAAATTATCAATTGGAAATTCCCAAAATTCTCTCGGTTGAAGTGCCATTTACGCGGGGAAATTTGACAACATTGAAATGGAGTTACGTTCTTTCTTAAGAAAAACGACGTAGTTGAAGGTGCTTAAACTACATTAATGTCGAAAGTCGAGAAAATGCATCTTGATCGTTACTTTCCGAACCTTCCTTAATTGATTTTTAGTTTCTTCGTTTTGTTTGAAGAAAAACAAAAAAATAACGCTGTTACTCAAGAGTTTCCACGAATATTTTCCACTGGAAGAGGAGCCTTACGTAAAAAGTCCTGAAAATAATTTTCATTACATGTATAGAAAGAATGTTAGAGGTTGTCTGATTCCTCGTTCCATATGATCCCCGAGAAATATAGTAGCTAGTGGTGAATTCTTTACAGTGCTGATCACGTGGTTGGGAAACGTAACCTAGTGCACGATAAGCACTAACGGAAAGCTTGTGCTGGTTATTACATATCCTGGGGTTCATTTATAGTCAGAAATCTAGTAATCACCAACATTTTTTTCCGTGCGTCGATCTATAGAGTTGACAGCAAATTTTGAGGCCTGCACACAGTTCACGCTATGATTGGATGTCAAATTGGGAGTTTAAGGGGTTAAAAATGCGGTGAATAGTTTTTTGGCTCCATTATTTTACTGTTTTACCCTTTTTATTTTCCGTTTTCATTACCAAAACCGGTCCGCAGAAAAACAGAATTTTGTCCCTCAGGTAAAAATCTGAAGTAGGACTCAATAATTCCGCTCCTTAGGGATTTTACTCTAGACTTCGATTTAATTTGAAGGTTTTCATGGGATGCCTCGTAAATTTAATGAACAAGGGCATTTTCGTAACCATATTAGGAAGGGGAAAAAACCACATACTGTGTCAAAAAAAATAAATAAAAAAAAAGCCAGAAAAACATATCCTCTAAAGGTATATTACCTTTTATTGCCGTGCTAAGGAAGAACGCCGTATGAGCCTTCAGGCGTTGCCAAATATCCTTTGATAAAACACGAATTTCCCGGTTAATATATGCATGTTTTCCTTCCAATTTTTTATATGATTTTGTTCTCAATTTCACCTAAAGTTCCTGAAAATTTGAAAGAGAAATATTCACAACTCGCCTCAAAAATAAACATGTTATCGAAGGAAATTTTGCAACTCTCGAATATTCATACGGCGTTCTTCCTTAGCACGGCAGAATAGGCTTGAAGATCAGTGGTCTCTTGAAGTGCAAGATTCGCAAAAGAGCGATCATGATTGACCCGTCATGACTGTAAGGCATCGAGACGGTTCCAACGACGGCCGCGGGCGGTCTTCAACGTCCTTGACCCACCAATCCTATTACATAATCAAATACCTCAATTTCTTCGAGCGCCGCGGCGGACGCATGCTTTTATTTTCGAGCGGCTCATGGAATACCGGCAGCGAAAGGATTAGTAAAGCTCCGATGAGATAATTGCCTTAATGTTTGAGCCGAGTGAATAACTTGTAGGTTAAACAAGCATCAAAGCACGGACACTGCTAACTGGATCAATAGCGAGACATGTTGATCAGCGGGTATAGGATCATTAGCAATTACGGATAAGTGGTAGTGCGTGCACAATGTTGCGGAGATCTCAGCAGAGCTGCCAATCGCAGAAAATAATTTTCAATGGACCACTAGGCAAGACACGAATTAAAAGGTTCTGATTTAAGGCCTGGATACACGTCCAAATTTCCATCAATTTTCGATCCAATGGTGTCATCATTTTGATCGGAGATTGACGGAAATTTAAGCGTGTATCCTTTATGTGTTCTCATCAAAATGTCACGTGCAACACGACTTGCGCATAAAAAATCACCGATATTCATTTTGAACTATGGTAATAATATTTTTACTTAGCATTGGTTGTGAAAAATTTGAATTTCCCGCTCCCAAGGATAAGAATAGTCTCCTTGAAAAAATTGAGCACTACGACGATTTGGCAGGTCCCTTAATGAACGGTGTCCCTTTCCTACCCTGTGTCATTCAAAGCGAGAGCAACGTGCAACAGCTGAGCCGCGGCATCAATCCAGAGGTTGGCGTATTCTCACAATGCAATAACTCGTCGCCTACCTGACATAAGGGGGTAACTACACTCTGCAATGAGCCCTGTTCTCCGTACAATTCAATGATTTTGCGGGCTCATCTTAATGTGTAGTTACGCCCTTATGTCAGGCAAGCGACGAACTGTCACGGTAACGTTTAGTGTGCGACTTAACTCAATAAGATGATTATTTTTTCTACGAGCGAGAAGTTTGAATAGATACATTGGTACGCGTTACTGTCTTCATTAGGAGATAATTTCAGTAATTTTTGTTGTACAAATCGAGATCTACGCGAAATTGTGATGAGGGAACATCTATTGGAATGCTTAGATTCGTAGTTCGTACTTTGTCTGGTGGTGCATTCGTTCCAGAGATCCACTAGCTGATCTTGGTAACGTTTGCAGTCATTATCATCTCTTTTACATTTTAAAATGTGATCCAGAAAGCGTCTTTTGGAAGCTACTCCGCGTAGGTTCGATAAAACATACCTTTTGGTAATTTTTATAACACAAAACCACTCAATTAGAATCAGCCACAAAGAATTTTCGAATGATGACAATTTTTGACACTTTTCTACCCTTGCGTTCAAGTCTCCAACGGTGTTTCTGGCGATTTTTTATTTTTCGCTTCTAATTTTCTTTTTTACCAAACATATCAAGCATTTTAAAAGAATCTCATCATAATGGCTGATGAGATAAAGGAGAGAGGGAATACGATGTTATCTTAGAGTCCCTTTATACCCAGAGTTAAGACAACTCACTTTTGGTTGGGCTGAAAGTGGCCTAAAAAAAAATCCAATTCTGATTGGTTCTCGCTCATGGAGGCCGAAACGAGTGCACCAAGATGGCGGTACCTCGAATGTGAACAAGAATAATGAAAATATTACCTAATTGTGGTTTATCAAGAGTAAATTGTTATTTCCATCGGTCCAAAATGAAAATAGATTAAGAAACTATTCACAAACCAATCTCATTTTCTTTTTAATTGATCAATTAGTTGATGTTGTTGTTTTTGTGTGACAGACATCGCAGGATTCCTGATCCTTATCCCTCAATATCGTTCGTTTGGGTGCACTCGTTTCGGCCTCCATGGCCAGACAAGGCCGGCTGCCAGTCAGCTGATAATCGAGTTGTCTTAACTCTGGGTATAAAGAGACTCTATGTTATCTTACCGAAAACGTTGTCCTCAACAATGATGTTGTAAACCTACTTGTTTCATTCCAAAACAAAAATCATGAAAGAATTATCATTTATTTTTTAATTTTTTTAATTTATTTTTTTTTTTTAAACAAAAATGCTACTCTTTTACGTACATGTTTCTATATTCGTATGAATCTGATTCAGATTTCCCTTTATGAAGTAGTTTATTTCTTTAAACTTCATGTATTTCGTGACAAAATACTGAGGAATGATAGTAAACGTTATTTCGTCGCTCACCTGTCATAGAGGCGTAACTTCACTTCACGATGGACCTTGTAGTCCATACAGCTCAATGCATTCCTTGGCTCATCTCGATCTGTAGTTACGCTTTTTTGACAGCCAAGCGACGATTTAATCAATAGACACCCGTTCAGCCCTTTCAGTTAATCATTAGCTTAGGTATCGGTCGCGCTTAAAAACGTTGTTCATACGTTGCTGGCTTTGAAGAAATTATACGAAAATGCAAATTTCGCTAAAATTGAGGATATCGAGCAAAAGTTGGCACGGGTATCAAAGCACGACGGCAGATTTGTAGCTGGGCCTGGTGAGGCAGTTGGGTCAGAGGCAGAAGAGTGAGGCAACTGGCACGTTTCTCCCTATCTCTCTCTCTCACTGTAGTGTTCACTGGCCAGTAATTACGAATCGTTGGCTAATTCATCAAACAGACACAGCTGACAACACACATCACGCTCATGCACCGAGCATATTTTTTTCGCTCCTTCTCCGCTTTAATTACAGCATGGGCACGCCGTGCTAAAATCTCACTTTCGGTATCACTTTTCGGTAGGTCAGATTCCTTAAAAAAACATGAGCCTCATTTCACCGGGCAATAAAATCGTGGACGTAGTGTGTCAGGAGTTAAATCTAGGCTGAAAAGCTGTGCAACAAAATTTAGATACCACTCACGGCTCTATTCGCCGAGTTTCTTTAAATTCCTTGTTCATTAAGTCGGCTAAACGTCGTATTCTTGCTTTATCCCATTTATTTATTTCTTCTTAATGGAATTTTTGCAAAAATGGGGAATTTTCACGCAAAAATTTTATTGTTTCATCTAAGAGTACTTAGTAAGCTGAGTTGGCAGTATTTTTCAAAAAAAATTTCTGATATGGGAAATCGGAGAAAAATAGATTTTAAAGTGAGAAATTGTGCCGCCTTGTGACGTCATTTGGCGGCATTATACATTTAAACACATGTATTTTGGCAAATTCGGTTATTCAGTCATATTTTCTCGGCCATTTGTTCAATTTAGAAACCAAGGATATCCTCTTGTTCGGTTTTCTACGCAGTTTCTTTTTAAACATGGAATTTACAAAAATTTCAGACACCCGCAAATTCTCCATTCTGAGGTTTTTCACCATGTTGAAAGGTGGGTGCTAAAACTGGACAGCGTGCAACAGAAACGTACTAAGTTGTATTTTGGAAAGAGGATGGAATGGAAGTAGTTATATATCCAACTAGGCAGTCATTATTTTGCTCCTGTCACAAATTCAACTCTGGGGAAAAATATTTTGAGCTTGAAAATCGTCGTTAAAGTTTGTCCTTATCTTTGAGTACTATGGAGAAATTAAACTTCAACACTCTTTTTCTTGGTTCTAACTTGATGCCAGTAGTGGGGCGTGAATGATAGTTCATTGATATTTCCCCATTTGAAGCATTATAAAGAATTGATATCGATCCTTTTCCATGGGTTTAAATGGCAGATCAATCAATACATCGCAAAGCACACCACGCCACTGCTTGATGTGACTTGGTGCGTCTCTGCGAAACTCGAACCAAGTGTTCGGAACGTCCGATAAGTTCCACATGATAAATCAGCTGTAGATTCATTAGACTTTCATGTTAATGTTACATTTTACGTATCATTGATTGATTTAGAGCGATTATGAGTGACGTGATGCCCTATTTGTGTAATTGGAAGTTTCACTAAATTTGGTTGTCTGCACAAGGAAAATTCTTCCCCCTCTCCCGCCGGGATTTGCTGATATGCTCTTTCAAAAAAGCATGAACTTTCGTTGGCAGCTTTAAGACGTTGATTTGAACTGAGGTCTTTGTGTAAAGAAAATATGCATTATGGCTGAAGTTTAATAGTAACCCTAAAGTTTAAGATTGAAGAAACCTATGACTTCAGCTCAACAAATGTCCCCTTGAAAGCAATTCGCGTTAAGTTAGGAAATCTACCTCCAAGATAAAAATGAGCAAATGAAGTCGTTGCAGGTTTTCCATCATTGAACTAACTTTAATCATAAAAGCTAACATCTTCCTCGATAGTAGATTTCTGAACTTCCCCTTGTGCAAATTACTTCCGAAGTAGAATTTTAAATAGGAAACATGTAACTGAGTGTTTCGTTTAATACCATGGCCAGTCCTCATTAACTGCCGGCTGGATCATCGAAATATTGTGTCCGTAGACTTTATACACGACAAGTATAAAGTAAAATTTAGCTGCGCGATTGGTCGGCATCGTCACCTTTTTATACAGTACTTTGTGTCGGTTGAGATCGACTTCAAGCTATATCGGCAACTCAAGAGCTGCCCTCAGTCGGACGTTGATCCCAATCATGTAGGCACGATAAAGAAGAGGACGCAAAAAGTCGATCAATCACATCTTTCCCTTTCACCTCATTCTTGCCTTGTCCAATCGACTAACACGAAATTCTAGCAATCGACTTCAGTCAACTAGTTAATGCAGGAATTAACACCACAAGTCGTCGTTTCTGGGACGAAGGAACGTAACTACATTCACTACTACTATTACTACTACTACTAATAAGTCGCTCTTATAGTGCTTCTGTATATGCTCTGCGACACCCAACCGCCACTGATATCGATCCTGCCAGAGCTCCATGTAACTTCATTCAACGGTTGTAAAATTAACTCGAACAATCGGACCCAATTCTGCTAAACAGAAGTATGTGCATTATGACAAGAGCCCTGTTATGCATATATTCTTATGGGTCTCAGGGCTCATGTCTTAATGCACATGGTTCCGATTGGCCGAAATACGTCCAGGCATTTACCTGTGCAATTTTTGGCCAAAATTTTTCTCATTTTTGAGTTAGATCAGAAGAAAAATCAGTAAAATTTCTAGTATGAAGTGCTCAAGATTTTTCTTGTAAAAACGAAAAATTTGAGGGGAAATTTGGCAACATTGAAATGTATTTACGTTCTTTCGTGAGGAAACGATGAATGGGACTAAATTTCCAGCTAGGATCTACTATTTGTGGCTCAATTCTGAAAGCCCCTATCTGCATAAAAAAAAACTGATGGCATGCAAGTTGCTCTTAGAATGAGCCAAAAATAGTAATTCCTCATTACAAACTGCAGTTCAAGTAAGAGCCGAGCATTCGGGAAAACGATAAGAATCGGCCGGATAAATCTTTGAGGCGGATTATAAGAGAAGCAAAATACGGCACTCGCATGTAAGACAATGATCGAGAGTGCATTTGACTTAAATTAACGTGCTCGATGTGTAATGACAGTGCAAGAGGTAAAATACGTGGTCGGGATACGAGGTTGTCAGATCGTTTCCAGTGCAATGGCTCTTGCCCAGCCAGAACCGTGTTCGGCGATGCTCTCTGGTGCCCTGGCGGGGTGACAGGATTCATACTCTGAATCTTCCGAGCGTCGCGGCGTCGGCGTCGTCCACTCGGTCGGCACAGCACCATTCCACACCGGTTGCGGGAAGGCACTTTCTTTGATGGACTAATCGGGTCCCCCGCCCCACTACCCCCTCCCCCCGCCCCGCTCCTGGTTTACGACTTAATTTTCGATTGCTCAAACGCGAGCTGTTGCAATTTCATGCCTGAACTTAGATACTGCGGAACCGGCGCCGCGTGCTCTTGAATGTCATGCAATACGCTCCGGTGAATGTTTCCCAAACGACCTTCGGGCATGGAGAAAAACAGATACCATCACATTTGGGCTTTTCGATTTCGAGCTTTTAAAAATCCAATATTTTTCGTTTTCCAGGCAAATGAACGTAAATCCATTTTGAAGTTGAATATTTTACATGGATGTGAATGTAATTTTTTTAAAAATTTCGCTGATTTTAACGTTTGAATAAAAAAAAAACCAGTGCCTCACCCGGATCCAGAAACTTTGAACGGGGGGGGGGGGGTGGTAAGGGGTCCCCCAAAAATTTTCGAAATTTTAAGCATCTAATATGCAGTTTGAGTAAATTCCGATAAGAATAATTTTCAAATTTAAGTGCCTTTCCTTCTTTTTCCTTTGTTCCTTCCTTCTTTTTCAACTGCTTCCTCCTATCTTCTTTCTCCCCTTTTTCTTCATCCTATTCTTGAGACAAACGGGGGGGGGGGGCATACGTTCCCACTAGATCCGCCTATAATCGGTGCAACTTTCAGGCAAAAATGCCGGACACTTTGGGCCCCGGGATTAATCAAAGGGATAGAGAGAGGATTTACACTGTACAACTGTATCTGAATGGTTGTGAGGATCTGTTACTTATCAGCGAAGTGAAGTTTGATTGGTGGTCGAATCTAACAATGAGGAGAGCGCGTCCAATGGAGATGTTGGACATGAGCGTGGAAATCGCAATTCAACATGTGCGAATGGGTATTCGTTCCGCTGCTCATACCCATACAACGCACTCGCTCCCACCTGGACGGTGGTCAATTGATTTGGTGGTCTCTTTCTTCTTACTCTGGCGTTTGAGTCTCCAATGAATGAGCCCGATTTTGCCCACGCACCTCCTCTTTTATCGGAGCCCGTTCATAGAGCTTTCTCAGAATAAGGTATTTCAATAATTTCCCACCATAAATCGGATGATTCCACTCTCCGTCAATAGAAAATTTTGTATCCCACCGAGAGTAAAAGTCATGATGGTGAAAATACATCAGTGGTTTCATTGGTTCTGATGGTTTTACTCTTTTGAAATGTTCGTCTGTAGAGCGAACTTTTTGGAAATTTGTGCTTAGCTGTTGAAGGTAGGCATCCTTAAAGTGAGCTGAAGATGGAATTTTCATAGTTTAATACTTTATTTTAAAACCCTCCGTAAAAACCCTTATTATTTCATGTTTAGAGGTTAGAAAGATCCTTTCTTCTTGACCGCCTAGTAAACAAACCGCTTCATGTGGGAGACGCTGTCTTAGAAGCAGTCGCCAATCTGTAGTCCTTACATAATCGATGATTTCAAAATTCATCGGTGCATTGCACGTAAAACATCACGAGGCTATTAAGGAAAAATTAAATTCAAGCTTTGCTAAATTTTCTTTTTCAAACAATGAGACTGCAGATGATGAATTCACCTCATAAATCTACTTTCTGATTATGGAACTTTTAATTAGCATGGACTTTTAACATTTCATCAATTGTAGCACCTGTTTTTTTATACTTGTGTGATGGAGGGTAAATATTTTCCACCATTCCTCATCATTATGGGATTACTTAAAAACGAGCGCACGGATGAATAATCATGGAGTTTGGAGTATTATTTTATGCAGCGAGAAGGCAAAGTCACCCCAGTGTTAGTTCATAAAACGATCAAGTTAATAAGCATGATATGTAGTGTGTCGGTAAATATGTGCAATTTTTCACGCTAATAAACCAATGATTATTTTTCATTTGCTCACTAGTGTTGATCTACAGATTGTGAGAAGCCACCGTTGCCACATAAAGCTGAAAAATCAGCACTTTTTGCAGATTAATCTTATGAAATATTCACTTTTTATCGTATAACCTGGCAACCTTGCGAGAAGCAAACGTCAGACTCGACACTTCGGTAAAACTATTCGAATCATTTACGGATGTACAAAGAGGGAACCATCAATACGTCACGCAAATACACGTCAGCACGTGTATTGGTGGTGGTGGTGGTGTTTTACGAGAAGACTTGAATTTTTCTCGCAGAGCATTTTACTCACAATTTAAAAACATCCTAGCTCAAAATTTTTTCTCAACAATTTTTTTTGTCTTGCTATTATGTCAAAGCAAAGAATTTTACAATACAATTGGAGAGTGCGCTGAAAAACCGAGCTCCTTGTAGCTAAGTCTTCAGTACTTTCTTGTCGCACGTCCGAGTAAAGGTACCGAGGCTTCCTGATTATTTTAAATCAAAGCTACCGTTTGGCCACAGGGCCCCAAGTACTGTTTAAGAGTAACCAAGATCACGGAATTCAAAGAAGACTACGTGCAGAGGGTGATAATTCTCAAAGGACAGAATCAATTCGCTCCCACCCGGTGTTGCCTCCGTTCTGTTTATATCAGGAGCCTCCACGAGATCCAGTGTCTCAAGAATTAAAAATTCCCATGCCTTTTGTTAGTTTGGGGAGATTTTCTCTCTGTTAAATCATCCTTAACAATTTAGCCAACCAATACAATTTTTGGTTAAATCAACATTCAGTTTGATTTTTCGGTTGCAGTTTGTGGGTAGCCACCGTAAGTCAACTAAAAAATCCAGGTTCGATTCTATCCATTCGCACCCAGTTGGTCTTTCAACCAAGAGGTTATGTCAATCCAACAACAGGATTTTTTCAATTAATAACCGAAAGAAAAACCAACCGAATGTTTGCGTTACTTTGTGCTACTCTTACCACACCAATACCACTTTTCCTTACTGTGTACTTTTGGATACTTTTCCTTATCGTGTACTCTCTGTATAAACGCACTCTGTTTCGTTGCAACGAAGTTTGAGCTAGGATAGTTCTTGAGAGGCGTCTCACTCAAAGTTCAAGGGAACCGAGGCGCACGCTCGCTGAGAGAACTTGACGATTGACGCCTCTCGAATGCTGAATCAAAATCGAAGGAGCAAATATAGGTTACGTGATGCGATACTAGAACGCAACTAGCCATACGTAAGGTGGACGTCATGAGGTATGTGGCACACGTCCTTCTGAGCCTCATTTCGAGCGCCTCGAGACGTCTTCGCTGTCGCACAGTTGCCGACCACTTTAATCGTTTACCTTCGAGCTACGGGCGTCAAGGTCATACCTTTGGGTCTGAAACTCCCTCCGAATTAAGTCACCAAAACGGCCGAAAATCAGTTTGAAATCAGAAAATTTTACGGTGTGGTAATTATCATTATGGGCGTGCGCAGTGCATTTTTTATGGTTGTGACAGATGACAAAAAATCTTAGGTTTTGTAAACTATTGGGGGATGGGGGGGTATGTGGATTCTCGTCTCCACCTTCTTCCTTTGTGGATGAAATCTGATCTCTTTTGGTCTCCCCAAACCCAACCCCAGCCCCCCAAACCCAAGACCCAAACGATTGATCCAAATATCTCGCGACATTTCTTCAGAGACTTCAACGCAGATACAGAAAAATAGACTAATTGAAAGAGCAGTTATTTTTGTCTCGAACGACTGACACTATCTCTGCGATATTTTCTCGTAGACCTAAACGCAATTATAGATTAGTAGACTAATCGAAGGACTAGTCAAAGGATTCGAAGGATTAACTCTGTAATTTTTGTCCCAATCCGCTGACATGTTCTAACATTTCGCAATAAATCTCCGGAGGCTTGAACGCGCCTTTTTTCCTTTGTTTGTTTGTCTATTGATTTGTCTATTAAAAAATTGTCTATTGATTTGTCTATTAAATTTTAATAATCAACCTGCTGGCTTCCCAGCTACTGAATAGTATATATCATGATCAAAACTAAAAAATTTTCCTTGCCTTTTTCACCCTGTTCTCAGTAGCGGTGAACGTCAGAGTTGGATAGCAATTTTCACGAGAGTCAACTAGGTAGGCGCACTATGTTTATCCGGCTCGTTGAATTAGAGGCGCGGATTAGTGGCAGTGGCGTGGCGTGAATTGCGATGTATCGATTGTAATGCCATTTAAACCTATGATAAAGAATCGATTATTAAGGTGTTCGCTGCAAACACTCTGTTTATCGATCCTTTTCCATAGGTTTAAATGGCACAACAATCGATAAATCGCAATTCACGCCACGCCACTGATTAGTGGCGTGTCGTGATTTGCGATGAATCGATCGATCTGCTGTTTAAACCTATGGGAAAAGCTCGATCATCAGGTTGTTTGCAACGGGCTCCTTAATAATCGATTCTTTACCAGTGGTTCAAATGGGAAAATATCGATAGTCCGATACACGTTTCGCCACTGGCGCGGATGCAGGATGCCGCTCCCAACGTGCGAGAAGCATGTCAGCAATAAGTCACCGGTGATTAGTTGCTTCTGCACAGCCTTCCACAATTAGACGCCACCCTCACTTTATTACATGCATTTTAATCGGCCGGCATCATCATTAAACCAGAAAATCCTAATAGGCTTTACGCAACCTCTCGGAGCTCACCTCAACTTAATTTCCCGATAAATTTCGTCGCAGCCGCGGATCCAGGCTCGGAGTTTTCCCGGGAAACCGACGCCTTTACGTAATTTCACAGCCAATTTTCTTTGACTTACCTCGGGGGGATTTCAACACGGGCAGGATGATCCGTGGTTTGTCGGGTCGTCGGATGGAAATTCCCTGGCGAAAAATTCACGTTTCATCGTTTGATTTGGCCGCTAGTTAAGTATGAGTGATTTTAATGACATGCGGAAGTTTCCTTTCTCAGAGGCCTGATTTTTCCGACTGTTCACCGTCACTGTATCCAAGTTTGAGATTTCCCTCTGCCTTCGATCAAATTCTCGCGTATATCATTCGATGAAATTTAATTCCCAATTCACAAGAGCGATTGAGCATACAAAAACCACTCATTTACGGCTAAGGAAGAATACCGCCTAACTAACAATTTTGGCAAAAATGAGTTAGCGACTTTGCTGCATTGCACAGTATAAATGACGCAAGCTGATGTTTTTAGTTTTTTCCAATTCTGTAGAGGAGCGCTTTAATGTATAATTTCGATTTGCAGATGTTCGGTATCACGGCCGTCGATATGAATAAATAGTAAATCTTCAGATTGATTTTAACGAATTTTTTGTTTTTTGATGATCTGAGACTTTGCTCCGTAATGGAAAATGATGGGTTTTTTTCTCACTAGTAATTAATTTATCTTCAGCTACTATATCTTGATGATTGAGTAAATTAAATACAAGCAACTTGATAAAAAATTGCAAAAATGTATTCATTTTTGCCCTAACAGAATTATTCGGCGAGCACTAATTATTTTTGATGAATAGTCCTGTTTTTACTCTTACACAGTTGAATATAGTTCAGTTTGGCAGGAATTCCTAAAAGAAGAATCGATAGCTGTAGTTTTTTGTTTTCTCCACCCCTCTCCTCATTTCTTCTCTGAGCCATTGGTAATATGAGTGAGGGAGAATATCTTCTGAGCTTAGCCAATGGCACCTCTAGCTGTAAACGCCATAAAAATAAACTGAAGAAAAAACAAATACTCCAAGTCTTATTTCGTAAGGAATTGAGACTAATGACCCACTTAAATGGCAAAAATGTTGCCTGTTCGTCACGCGAGCAAGCGTCAAATGACGTTTTCCGCATGGGTGAAGCTGCGCGCATGAAGCAAATACGGGAAAAGCGGAAAAGTGAATTCAATCTCAAGCATCTGAGAAATTAAAAAACGATGACGACTAGACATCGTTTCATTCGCCCGTATATTTGTGCAAGAAGTCTATTAATTGACCCCTAATCTAAACACACGAACTTTGCTATTACTTTATATTTACTACGCGCCAGAATTGAACATTGTATATCATTGGTCTCTTTAGCAGTGGCGTGGCGTGAATGATCGATTATTGATTTTTCCCATTTGAAGCCATGATAAAGAATCGAATACTAAGGTGTTCGCTGCAAACATCCTGTAAATCGATCTTTTTCCGTAGGTTTAAATGACAGATCAATCAATTTATCGCAAAGCACGCCACGCCACTGCTCTTTAGCTCGTTAAGTTGCACGGTTTGCACGGAACTGACTGTTGTTCCCGAGAGTTTCAACATTTTTTATTCCCTTTACACTGACTCATTGATAGACGAGAGTAATTCTTTGTTACTTTTCCTCAAAAAATGGCTGTTATTTGGACGTGTTTGTGAACACTTGTTGGTTAAATGAACTAAACTTGAAAAAAGGATGAATAGACATTTGAAGCACAACCTCATGAATGTAAGATTAATCAAGTATAGAGTGCAAGAGAGACTGATGATTGAAGGCACAATATGCTATTACAGGTGAAAACTAATAACGGCACAACGCACTTTAAGAATGAGTGCACAGAAATACTGCCCCTTTTTCTGTCTGGGATCCTAGAAAATTTTGTTTTTATAAGACAGAAATACTCCTGATCACTACACGATGGACCATACGATGTTTTTACAAAACTCTCTTAGAGATGGTCCCATCTTGCTTTGTCAGCACTGTTGTATCTTTGAGTCATGCAATCAAAAAACAAAAAAACAAAGGTGAGTTAGTCACGAAAGTTGCTCTACAAAGTGCGGAAATTCACCCTTTAAATCCTCCCATAATCATCCCTTCGTTTTCCTTAAATTATTTGCAGAATTCAGCTAAAATTTTGCTTCGAGTGACATGTTTGATTTAAGCCACATTTGGTCCGAATCTACAATTTCCATCGTTTGTGGGGTCGAAAAAAGTCCTACTTTTACCGAGGCTCCATCCAGCCCTTAAAGTTAGGAAAAGAGCAACCATCAGGTCTTAAATCCCTGCCGACTGAGATCAAAAACTCGGTCGGAAGTTCCGAACAAGATCCGAGGCGGAGAAAAACGGCAGCGTCATCATGCCGAACTGCAGCAGGCAAGATCAACGAACTCGAAATGACTCATTGAAAGTGTGAGATGATTCGGCTGGCATTCTGGTCCTTTTTCTGGCATAAATATATAGTTCAGTTACGTAAGCGCGGCGCAGCGCGGAACGGCTATTAGTATGAGAAGGACGTTCGATAAACTTTGCCGGCACCGAGCCCGCCGCACAGTGTTCTGGTCATCATATAAATTGCGCATGCGCATGCCCTCCATCTTTCATTTTGAATTCCGATTTGAAGATGATCGACACGCAGCTAAACAGTTCACAAAAGAAAGTCTAACTACGAGGTTCCCTGGCCGCTTCGCACCTCTGATATATTAGAAAAATAAAGTTATAAATAAAAAATTCTTGGCCAAACCTCATTGTGAGTTACATTACTCGAAAAATTCCCCCCATTTTTGAATTTTCATACCATGATTTGATTTACATCTGTAAAATGCAATGTAAAGTGCATGCCCGTAGCTGAAAAGGGGTCGATTTATTCAAAGGCCGTCTTGATCACAACTTTTACTTTTGAATATAATCTTGAAATATTTCTTACGTAATAATAAAAAGGAAATATCTCCCCATAGATATGGGTCCAAGTATACACGTGTTTTCAGGATGGTTTTGGTTTTGGCATTTTTGGTTTTCAGGATGGACATACTTCTTTTTAATTATATCCAAGAAAAAAACACCAAACGTGGCCTTCCGTAACAAGGTGGTAAAATAGTGCCGTTTACACACTATTTAACGGGAAAATCAGGGCCAAAAAGTTCATAAATTTAAATCGGAGTAAAACACTGTGAGCATTATTTTGCGTATAGTAATGAATTTGGACTGATTATACCCCAAAATTTTCGTCACTCTCTGAAATTGTTGAGCTTTTTGGCTTTGTTTTCCCCGTAACATATTTTGAACCCAGCACTACTTTATCACCTTCTTTGAATTACATCTCGCCCAGTTCTGAATTCGGGAGTTAATTCGGACGTATTAATGGTAAGAGGTACTATATTACACACAAACTCCATATTATAAAAAGAAACAGGAGAAGGCGGGGACAGAAAAAGCACACAATAATTATTACAAATCACAGCTGTGGATTTTTTTTCTCGTCCTCGCCTTTTCCTGTCTCTTTTTATTCTGTGTTCTCGGGCTGTCATCTACATTTATATACACAAACCCCATATTAATAGCTTCGTTCAGCATAGAAACGTTCATTTCAGACCTCCTCAATGTTGATTTTTTATTCAGTTTCCATTCGAAGCAATTATATTTTCCGCTCCAGAAATAATCTCCAAGAGACCCATTTTACACCATTGTGCGATGAGGCGTTGAGGATGCAACACGTGCATGACTCGCGCGGGATCTTCCGTGGCTCACCGTTCACCGACACCGACACCGGGCGCCGTCGATGATCGCGATTGACCGGGTCGCCCAGTCCATTGCCTTTACTCGCTCCCCACGTGACCAATGGATTTTCGCTCCACAAGTATTTGGCATCACTGCCAGCCAAGTCATAGAATCATAACAAGGCCTTTTATCTTTTCATGTCAATGACAATCGAAACTAGTCGTCCTCTCCTACTCTCACAACCGATATTCAGCGTCCTCATCGAGATGGATGGCATGTTTCTATATACGCAAAAACCGTTTTTGCATCGACATAAGGAAAATAGCGTTTTTCGATTGCACTGATAGAATCACGTGACTGTGTCTCTTTCTTGAAAACACGCCAGAGGAGTTGAACATAAACACAAGAATCATTGTGTGAATAGCCTAAACACTGTATATTTTACGAATGAAATTTTGAACTATTATAAAGTAGCCAAAACTTTTACACAATGTTTGATGCACAAAATTGATTTTGCTTCTATACGTATTATGCCAAAAAATATTGTAATAAATCACTTTAAGTACGCCTATTTCCAATATTGTCATTTGTACATAGCGAGACTTCAATTGAACTTAATTAATTTCATTTGCCGAAAGGCCTTCACTGGTTCTCACGAACAACACAGCCATCTGCAGTTCGGCTCCTTTATTCGTACATCGAGTGGCTTTGTAATTTTATAATGTATGACCGGTCAAAATGCGAAATTAGACGTGTTTCGGATCAGGAAAAAGGCATGACTCTTTCATGTGACTTCCCATAAGCTTTTTTGGGGATTTTTCCGTGCAGGTATACCGGAGAACATAGCTTTTCGCAGATTATCATAATTTCACAAGTAATCGCTTTGTCATACTATGAGCATTTCTCTGCTCACATTGTCTGGCACATACTCCAACCGGTTCGCCTTCAATATTCTTGTTGGCAATGTGAGCGGCCTAGGAGCAGTAATAGTTGTATGCATCGGTGGTATGACCATGTTCACTTTGTTTATCATAGCACCAGCTGTTCCAGGTGATCGTATGAATGATGATTTTCTAGATGCAGACACTCGCGACTAATCGTGTGTGATGGATGCTTTTAGGACCTGCGCGACCCTTCTAAAGAGGGTAAGGGGGGTACAGGGACTCCCTCTAGAAAATTTTCAAAGTTTTAAAGTATCCAAATGCCGTTTATGAGTCAACTTCGTCGTGAATACCTAAGCACCAAATCTAAGCATCCTTACTTCTCTTTTCCTCCGTTCCTCCGTTCCTCCGTTCCTCCGTTCTTTCTTCGTCCCCTTTCCTTCCTCCTTTTTTCGGACGAGCGAAGGGCTCGAGCGCACGCCCCCTACGCCCCCCTGGAGCCGCCTTGATTACATACATACATTAAAGTCGCTTTCACAGCGCGCCGGCGCTCTGCGACATCTAGTCGCCACTCTTGTCTGTCGACCCAGAGGTCATCTGGTAAATGACATCTTGTAATTTCATCTTGAATGCCACCTATCCACGATTTTGCTGGACGTCCCCTTCGTCTTCTCCCAGGAGGAACCCAATCCGATATCTTCTTAGGCTTCCTTGATTGCCAATCCATGAGCTTAAACCAGGAGAGCACGATCCTTTGACCTTTGACCAGCGCATTCGACCCATTCACCTGTTGGGCGGAAGTCACGCGACGCCGCGACGAGTGTCAACGCCGGATCCGGATCCAGGGAGTCGGGGGTCGGAGAAGGAGGGCGGGGCGCGGCGAAGCTGAGTCAAGTGCCGCTTTACATTGAACTTGGCAGCTGTCAGTGGAGCACACATGAACCGACTGAGATAGGTTATGATCTGTTTATGTAAACACTCAGCCCGGCGCGAAGCGGCTGGCAGGAGCGCGGGAACGCCGCCGCGGAGTGGCGTCTGGCGTGGCGTTATGTCACCGAGCTGCCGCGCAGTCTGGCCGGCGTCTCGTCTGGAGCGCTCGCTTGAATCATACTCGAATTAGTCCATTGTGAGTCCGGATAATGCGCCCGTGAACGATGACGAATAGCTCGTGTCCTCCAGGAAGCATGCACTCCCAGCCCATTGATACAGATTAATGCGGCGCGTGCTTTTCTTCCAGCTCCTCTTCTTCGCCAATTCTGTCCGGACGTTGCCCTGTTTGTTCTCACTAACATACCGCTTTTATAGCGCTTCCGTGCGCTCTGCGACACCCAACCGCCACAGGTAGCGATTCTGACAGAGCTCCTCTGCAGCCTGATTGTTGAAATTTTGTGTTTTTCGGGTGGACATGGATGACATAGATTAAAAGGCGGAGCATGATTGGTCAACTATGTCTTATCGCTGCTTTGTCGTGCCCATGTCGGGTTGAACAAGCTAACGGCACCTTTTAAGTTTCTGACAGTATGTCGTCCATTCCACCTAGCGGACCGATCACGCTCCGCCTTTTAACCTATGTCGTCTATGTCGTCCCGACAAACAACAAATTTCACCAATCAGGCTGCCGGCGAATCCCATCCCGTCATTTCCTACCTTATACCGTCATTCCACGATTTGGCAGGGCATCCTCTACGTTTTCTGATAGGAGGGCCCAGCTCAGAATCCTGCCTTGTCTGCTGCCATTTCAATTACGGCATAATTTCATTAGGTAGGTACCTTGATACGCTGAAAAAAGGTTGGATTATTTTGGCTCAAGTACCCGCATTTGAGCTCTACTCCAACTTATTGAATTAGCACGAATTAGTTATTACATCCAACAAGTTTGCTGTGCAGTATACCAATAGGTCTGTGCGCAACACCAACTATTTGGGTTATCAGTTGAGTAATGAGTCGAAATCAGCCAATTATTTTATTGTTGTGATTATTACTTGAAATTTCTCCGAAAAAGCAATGAATCTCGAGCCCGCCAAAGCAAAACTGAGTCCCTGCAGAATATTGAAACCAGGCTTTACGAATTTCAACGGTATGTCATAGCTCCAAACAAATTTTTCTTAGGAACTTCCTTAGCTAGCGCAAATTAACACAAACTATTGAAAGATCTGGGCATTGAAGGAGTCAGGAGAGCTCCTTACATTATCGCAAAGCACTCCGTCCGTATAAAAAAAAGTCAAGGAATGAAAAGTTTTGAGGCTCTAATATGATACCTGTCTCAGCAATTCCTGTATCAAACTAATTAATGTACCGAGGCGAAGGAAGCTCAACGACCTAGCTCGGTTTTTCTCTGATTAAAGAATCGAAAAGAAAACAAACCCTGAAAAGCGGGGGGAACGATGTTGAGTTACGCCCACCGGCTCCCGTACAGCTTCTCTGTCCACATGTGCGTATACAAGCCACGTGTGCATCTAGCCCAGAGCCCGATGCACGTGGAAATTTTTATACCAAACCTCGCCGACGTAGGTATTTTGATAGAGATAACCGGCTTCAAAATTCGTCGCTGGGTTTTTTTACCTTGAAATCGGGTTACAGCGTTGTCGTTGAGTTCATAATTTTTAGTATTTCTTTCGTGATGAATTTTAAAATCGGCGATTTCGACTTTCAATTTGACAGATATGTAGACTAGCCGCCAGCCGAAACAAAGACATTGCCTTGGAGGACCAGGGGGGGGGGGGGGAGGAGTTGGGTACCGGAGGCACCAACACCGATGACCAGTGACCCCCGAAGTCTAGAGACCCGCACGCAATTAAGCTCTGAAAATCCGTGCATGATGCTAAAAGAGCGTGAGCTGCAACATTGCCTCTTTTCCTGAGTAAAGATCAAATTCAGTTTAGCTTTTTTAAAATTTCAAGGTCAAAATTAACTATTTCTTCACTTGTATGATAGGGATTTTATTGTCAATGTCCACTTCTTCTTTGGACCGTTTCCTTGAATCAAAAAGAAAATTTGTCTTTGTAAATATATTTCTTGAACCCAGTGTGCGTACATCTCTTAAAAAACTTTTAGGTTAAGGCCAATTAAATATAAACATTTCTCTAAAAGAATAAATTGTCTTTCAGATACTTGCATATAATGAGAATGATCGTTTCGCAACGTTTGATTTGCTGGTTACCGATCATCGCTCTTAATGAATGAGGAACGCTTGTGTCTTTCGAAAATGAAAAATGAAGTAAAATATCAAAAGTACAATGTTCATCAATAAAGGAATGACTAAGGGGGGAAAGATGTATACAAAACCAAGTTTTTATCATCGAAAATTTTCACAAAATGGGATCACGGCTCTCGCGTTTTTACTTCCTAAATAGTGTTATTAAATTAGCCTAAAAGCTCGAATCAGTTCTCAAATTTTACTCGTCAAACGTTCTTCAATACCATAACAAAAAGTATCACAAGGGGTCGGGCCGAAATGAGCGTCAAGGAGTCGGATTTGCGAAGTTTATTTAAACTCAAAAAAAAACATCAATGATGGACGAATGGCATTAAATACGTTTCACAGTGAATGAGTAATTATTTATCCTGGTGGCGTTGAGTTGGTGGCTGTGCAAATTGTGTTACGATGCGGACAGTACCGGATCGCTGCTTTATTTACCCCGCGTTGAGTCTAATGCATTCTAGCCGGGCATGAGGTAATGAAATCAAGCCCCGAAACCACGCCCACTGCAGCTTACATTGCAAAAATCCCCCGCCTTCTGTCGCCGTTATGGCGCAACGCTTCCAGGTACCGGGCTACGGTGCTGGCCCCCAACCTCGCGCATCCAGATTCAATCACACGCCAAAGTCACACTAATCGGACGTATTTCTGCCAAACAGAACTATGACCATTATCATGTGGGCCCTCTTATGCATATGGACCGAGTTTATCAGAAAGGAACAGGCCCGCCACAAGGGGGGGGGGGGGATACTGGGTCCTTGGTACCGGGGCCCGGGCCCTGGAGGGGCCCGTGACGCAGGTGACAAACCACTACGAATTCATGTGTAACCCTTGTCTCGTAGGGAAAAGTGAAAAAATTACCCTAAAAATTCCGCAAAAGGTGAATAAAGTTTCAAAAACACGCTAGGGCACTATACAATTTTTCTTACTTTTTTAGAGATTTTCAAGATTTTGAGTATATGTAGAATGATATTTTTAGTAACTGTGTTTCATTTTCTTCCGTTGTCGGATGCTAAGAGGCTCCTTTCTGGGCATCCTCGACTTCAATGGCTTAACTCCCTTGCCATGGACGTGCGAAAGGGGAGTCCAGGGGGGCCCGGCTCCCCATAGAATTGAAAATTATCATCTGCCCCCTCAAAAAAAAATTTATAGATGTTTTGAATGCAACAATTCGAAAGTTTTTGGTGCTGAAAGTAAACAAAAAGGCGTAATTATTCTGCAGAAATTGATGGAAAATCTCCATCATAAGAGCTTCATAATAATGCGTCCAAATAAATTTAAAATTTCAAAAAGTTCCCGGGGGAGGCCCCCCGGACCCCCCCCCCCTCCCCTGTGCTAGGGGCCCGGGCCAGATAATTGGTACCAGGGCCCGAGATGGGATGTGGCGGGCCTGGAAAGGAACCAACCCTCATTTTTAAAAAAATTGAGTTAAGAATGTTTTTGAGTTCCACTAGCCGTATATTTCCTCCTGCCAAAAAATGAAAGTTGAAAAAGAGAGTTTGAAATTATCGGGAGAGTTTCCAATATTTTTCTTCCAATTTTTTAGACAATTTTGTACGCAATTTCATCTAAATCCTCTGAAACTTTTAAGGAAAAATATGATCCACTTTCCTCAAAAATACGTGTTTTATCCGGGGAAATTTGGCAACTCTCGAATGTTCATACGGCGTTCTTCCTTAGCACGGCAGTGTCGGTGTTGGTTTCTATGTTGATGCTGTTGCTGCACCGACCGCGGCGCGGCACCGGTGGCGGCTTTGGCTGTTGCATCATTAACGACGTCGCGTCCGTCGCTGCCGACGCGATACCGGCCACTTCTCCCGAATCCAGCATCCAAAGTTGCATCACATGCAGATACCTGCATTCCTCATTTCGTCGACATTTATCTTGAACTTAAGCCGACCCCGGCCTCCGCTCCCAGCCCCTCCCCCTCCCCCTCCGTCCCCGTGCCCCTTTTTTCGAGTGCGATGCACTCTCCACCGCGTTTTTTCCACCGACTCGCCTCACAATGTCAGCAGCACCGTGAAAATCTAGGATAGAATCCCAGTTTATTCATCGATTCAGCATGCATGACTCTTCATTGAATATAGTCCGAAAATTTGAAAGCTTGAAGTTCCCACAAGAATCGGAGCCGGAGCATTGATGATCGCAATTGAACGGATTATTTGAAAGGAGGGCGTGACTGCCAAATTTTCAGAAATTGAATTTTTGACGGGATATTATTCGTTAAGGGTGGACGCATCATTCTACCGAGTGATCCTACCAAAATTGATCTTTAAAGGTCTTTTTTAACTTTAAAAAATCTGCTCAGTAAAAAAAAAGGCTTGATTTCCGAGCATGGCATGTTGATTTTTCATTGATAAGTTTAAAATTAGTGTGTATTTAAATTTACACTTTGCCTTAAACGAGCATTCAAGGCTGTGCAAAATTTAATTTTGAAGTTTCTAAGGCTATTGTGACTATAAAGATTAATTTTGAATAACCTCTTTTTTGAAGGAACTGAGACAAAAGAATCATTTATCTTTCAATTATTGAAGCTCACCTTCTCAGAAAAAGATAGGGAATTCTCGAGGGCGGCCAATTCAGAACGAACACTCTTGAAACTAAGAAATTAATTCGGTGGTTCCATCTCGTTCTCTCACGAATGTGTTCCTCTTTTTCAAGAAGGTATACAATTATCTGATGACATACATACTGAATCTGTGAGAGATTGAATATCTTAAAATGCTGTTTGGAACAGAGAAAGAGTTCTCATCCACTAAAAAAAGGTTTTGCGGAATCAGGGGCCCGTACGAAGTCATGAATCGGTTCGGCTGTTGCCTCTATCTGAACGCATACTACTTAATCGCATTACGTATAAATATTACCTAATTATTGGTTTTTTATGGAAGTGAAATTAATTGGCCGGGTTTTACCGCAACCGTTGAAAAAATCTCATTGACGAGGCTCTTTTCTTCTGTCAGTGAAACTAGTGTGGTTAAATGGCTAGGTTGGCCTCAGGCACGTACAATGTCATCCCCGATGCTTGGGAACTGATGCCTCGCAGACAATTATTATCTTGCTGATATAATCTTTATGATTCATTCATTCTTTCCCGCTATTTCTTCCCAGCTGGTTACTTGCTTCCGGAAATGTTTACCCAACTGAATCGATTACTTGCTTGTTCGGAGACTGCCGAGGGTATTTCCGCTTTTCTGTCGTGTGTATCCTATACAGTTGCCTATTTGCACGGAAAAATATCCACAAATATTCATTCGTGGGACACATTATCATTGTTTCGAGAAGAATGCAGTTTAAACGACATTTCAATACATTTCTGAGCGTAGTCTTAACAAAATTAGTCAATTTTTAACCGACATTATTCTGACGCTTCAACTCATCATTTTTTGTCATAGTTTGATTGGTGTATTTTTGCACTAATGTCCACGATGTTTGAGGTCATTGGCAGGTTATTAAGTTTAATTTAGTCGTACACTCTAAATTACTAAAATATAATTCTGGTTTTTTAATATTAAGTGGAGATATTGTGAATTTTCATTTTTTGTCATAATGCGTTCCGAAGATCCAATAACTGAATTGTATGAGTTTTGCAGTCATTATTAGCTCTTTACATTTTTAAAATATGACCCAGAAATTGTCATTTAGAGGCTGCTCCGCGTAGGGCTCATTGCAGAGAACGTACCCTTTAGTTATTTTCAGAACGAAAAAACATGCAATTAGACTCAGCCATAAATAATTTCAAAATGATGACAATTTTTGACACTTTTCTACCCTTGCGTTTAAGTCTCCGAACAATACCATATCGCAGGGGTGTTTTGGACGGTTTTCTAATCTCTCTCCCCTCTTCTTTACTTTCAACTGTGAGCCTATTTTAAGTTAAATAAAGATGCCAGATATTTTAAGATAAAGAAAGATGCCAGATTTTACTTTTGCACTGAGTTGAATGAAAGATATGTGTGTTTGATTTGTTCCGGCTTCTCTTGCAAGCTCTGTAATGAAGTGAGGAGATCGTGATGTTCCTGTTCATCCGCCAGGTAATTGATGGTGAAGTCTAGGAAATGAACTATTGAACTCCTTCAATGCGTCGTGCAAGTCTCGCGGGTCACCAAAACTTCCTGTTAGGTTCCAATCCTGCTGCATCACCTTCAAGGCTGAAAAAGTCATTCAGTTTCACCTCTTCATTGAGCAGAGATGTAATACGGACCCAGAGAAATTCAAAACAGTCTCAGCTAACATAATCCTTGGAAAAATGTCAGCCTGGAGTATATCGATTTATCAAACCCTTCCTGAATTCTGACGATCAAGGAATTTAAGGATGAGAGAAACTTCATTTCAAAAATCATTTTTTACCTGCTAAACCCCAAGGTCAGGGTTTTCTGCATTTGCAGAGTATTTTAATATTCTCACTGTCGGGGCTAGTATTTGAAGACTTTATTTGAAATTTGTAACCGAATATGTCGGAGTACAACCGATTTAAATCAGTATCTGTTTTTGTTCTGCTAAAATCAAGGATAATATGTTAGATGTCGAAACCCATTTACCAGAGTTTTGTGCTTTTTACCATACTAAAGGTAGGTGTCGCATATCACTATGATAAATCTTATTGGAATTCCATTTATATCAACCGACAGTGCTGTTATATCAAAAATCAAAATTATTTTTGGCTCAGATCACTCCCTTTTAATAAAAATTCTCGATTTTAGTCGATGCTGATAATGTAAACCGAAAAAAAAAACTATTTTAAAAAGTTGACTCCGGTTTTGTCGGTTCTTTTATTTCCTACCTTTCTGAACGCTTGAGGTAAAATAGTCAAAATAATGGTACTTTGTCTCCATAAATCTCTCAGGAGCAACAGAACTCAACGACACTGCGTCGTGTACTGTTGCAAGTTACATTCTATAAATGGTTTGGAAAGTAACTGCAAGTTGTTTCAAAATACTGACGAAATTGCACCGACGGTGAGCTCCTGAACTCGTAACTGAAACGCTATGATGCGGTTTATTAGTGTGTCTCTTCCTTCCATCGGGTTGTCGGTCTGTGGCATTCGCCTCGCAAGCACCTGAGGTCTCGCAGTTTTCACGGTCAACTTTTCTCAGCTGATAACAGTCTCTTTTCGCGATCTAACTTGACACTTAACTCAAGAATACTTTGTCCGATGTCACTCAAATAACGCTTTTCGTGTCCACCAGTCACACACTTAGTAAGCAATCATTGGTTTTTATATTGCCGCTTCGTCTTATCATAACACTATGGAAGTTATAATGCTGGAATATATATTTTACACTTATACAACCCATGCGCATTCCGTTACTTTGGCCGCCATTCCGCTGTTAGCCTCCTTCGCTGAGGTCATTGCGGCGCGGGCTGTATTATCAGGAGGGTTCGGGTTCGATTTCTGGTCCGGTGACAAACATTTTATAAACTCAAACAACGATTTTCTCTTACACCAGTTCACGAGTTGGGACTGAAAGGGAGGTGGCTTCAAACGGAGGATCTTGAAAGAAATGAAAGAAAGTTTCAGTGAGTTTTTGCCACTCGTTAACAATTATAAAAAATGTATGTGGACGAAGTATCTTTTTGAAAGTTGACTAAAGTCTACGTTTCTTTTTGGGTACAATATTTACGTATGAAAAAAAGTATTGCGATGAACCAGTATGAGAGTAATAAAGTAAAGTTCAGGCTTAGCTATACCATTCATTCTAGATAATTTTTGAAAATTTTTTCAGTTTATGCAAAAGGAAAGGCTCGTTAGACCTTCATTTTAGATACTTACTTCCAAGCAACACTTTGTATTAGGATACAATTTACCTGAAATGAGGTGACATATGAGCGATTTTGACTATTTTCAAATCGTAATAAATAATGTTTGATTTCCTCGAGGGCACAGAACTACCTCGAATTTAGACTTTCTCTTCTTAAAATACTTCATATATCAATGAAAATATTCCATTAATTAATGTCACTAAACATTGACTGAGAGGATCATTTTGAAGATTTACCAAAATTATAGCAGAGCGTGTTCGTTCATGCAATTTGCATATTTATCGTTGCATCGCCTCGAAACTGGTGTCAGGGCCAAAGGCTGACTGAACTTTTGTACTTTAAAAAAAGGGCTATAATTAGTAACGTGAGTCTGACCTACCTCAATCTGTTTGCGTGTGCAGCAGCTTGACCTGCGACAAGCAAGATATTAACTGTGAGTGGAGGAACACTCCTCCAGATGACTAAATCCTACTAAAATAAGAAAATAATTATTCCTTCAGATGTTTGGGATGTATTGAAATGAGACTTCAGATAATGCAATGCATTCTTACCAGGATTATACCCTCGTATGAGAGTTCAAGACACCAGTAAAAGACCCGCAAAATGCATACGCAATGATGTCGGCTTAACCTTATTGACTTTCTGCAATCCCTATAACAGCGTTTGTCTCGTCGTATTATTAAATATCTATGACTAAATATACCCGTTCTCGATTTTTACGATAAACCCACGCATTTCTCTGAATTTTTCTGCAAAATCGATGTGATTTTTTGACATATTCGTACTTTAAGTTCTACTTTTTACGAGTATTTTTTGTTTTGAATACAAATTCATTTTAGGGCGAAACAGACTCATCTGTGATTAAGTTAATTGCGCAGGTGTAACTTAATATGGCATTGATCTAGGTGTTGTTAATTCACAACTCGGATCAGACATTTTGCAAATCAAGCGAATCGATACAAAATAGAATAAACGAATTCGCTACTCTATCATTCCCAATGTCTCAGTATTATTATGTGATTCCCTCTTTAAGTTTCTATTTTTTTGTTTCTTGTCTAACAATTGGTTCGTTCAAGAATTACATGATGTACTTCAAATGCTCAGACGAACAGACGATGATAGATGCGATAACACTTAGACATAAATTACACGTACATACTTTCATGTAATCACAAGATTTTTAAGAAAACTTAGTTCTTCACAAGTCGATATGCTACAGCATATTTTATTTATTCAAAGCTTGGATCTATTTGCTCTTCGGAAAAATATTTATGTGTTAAATGATGATCACGCCTTGACTCTTATTTGGTTTTTGTTTCAGGTTACAGGAGAATACGTTAGCACTAGTCTTTTGCCAAAGTGAAACACAGACATTTGATGATCTCCGGAAAATGTCTAGTTTAGGATTAATTAACTTTGCTGTGGATAGGTACCATTATTTAGTCGACACAATAAGCGGTAAGTTATTTTGTATTACATCGTTTCTCAATAAATCTACCCTTAATTTTCAAAGAATTTGCTGTATATTTGTCTTCCAATGTTTCAGAGAATTTTATTCGCTTTTTGAAATAAAGTAAGTGAAGATTTCAAGGAACAATATTTCCAACTTTGCTCAAAAATGGAGAATTTGCAGGTGTCTGAAATTGTGTGAATTTCATGTTTAAGAAGGAACTGCTGAGTGAACTGAACATGAGAATATTCCCCGTTTCTAAAATGAGCAATTATTAGAGAGAAGATGACCAAAATATATTATGAGCTAAAATGCATGTATTTAAATGGGGAATGCCACCTGATGACGTCACAAGACATGAGATTTTCTTTCTTCTAAATTCAAATTTTTACAATTTTCTAAATCAGAAAAAACAGCATGAAAAATACTCTGTACTCAGCTCACTAAGCATCATAAAGGGGAGAGAATTTTCGTGAAATTGAGGCACTGGATGCGAATAGGGCGCTCCTTAGTTGCAATGTTTCAGAGTCTCCTCTAATATTTCATTCATTGTAAGGAAAGTGAATGCATCCATTTCACTAAAAATTTCACTGAATATTCCTTATGATTCTACAATTTTCCATGGAAAGAATTCTGGCAAAATCACCCATTAATTCCTCTCCAAGGGATTAATTAGCAACCTGGATTCTGAAACAATGCAATAAAGAAGTGCCCTTTTCGCATCCAGTGCCTCAATTTGTCTATTGCTGTTCTATTAGGGGAAATTTGGCAACTCCTGAGGGCTCATACGACGTTTCTCCTTAGCACGGGAGTATGGGCATTTTTGACCGTGGAAGGGGCGCTGGAGGACGACCGCATCCGAGGATTCGGACGTGGAGGTCCGAGCGCGGGACGCTGACCAGCCGAGCGGCCCGACCCCGGCCCGAAGCCCCCGGCGGCGGCGGCGGCGGCGTCGCGACGCAACCGGGCGCCCTGGCTCCGACGCCCGACGCCCGATGCCGATCCCGCGTCCTTGCCGCCGGGATCTGTAGGCCACGCTCACGTGTTTGGCGTGCCACCGTTCTCCGTCGACCGCTCCGCTCGACTGTCCCGTCCTGTTGCATCTAGGGCGCCCAACACCGCGTTCCATGTTGCCAATTCCCATTCTGCAGTGCTAAGGAAGAACGCCGTATGAACATTCGAGAGTTGACAAATTTCCTTCGATAAAATGTTTATTTTTTAGGGAAGCTATGGATATTTCCACTTGAAATTTTTAGGAATTATAGGTGAAACTGCGAACGAAATTATCTGAAAATTTGAAAGAAAAATATTGACAGATTTTCCCGAAAATCCATGATTATCAAAGGAAATTTGGCAACGCCTGAAGGTTCACACGGCGTTTTTCCTTAGCACAGCAGTATAGCACTCTCCATTTTTAACACAAAACACAAAAATAGCCGGAATAATTTAACTAGAAACACAAGAAATCGGGTAACCGAGGTTGAAAAACAACGAAACACCAAGCCGGGGATGTTTCGGGGTGGTTTGAACCCCTCCTCAACCAGGATACAAAAATTCATAAGAACTCATCAAAACCAAAATACCTAGATCTCCATTTCGTGATAGAGAAAACCCGCATTTTTTGGTTTTCATGATTTTTTTTATATATTTTTGTTTCCTGGTCGCGGAGAGGGTTGAAATCTCTCCATTTTATTTATTTACTTTTTTGGGAAAAATCTTCCTGAATTTTTACATTATGTTTTGTTAAGGTCGGTTTTATTGCATTTTTTTAAAAGACAATCCACGAAAATATCGATGGACAACGTGCGAGATCACGTATCTCCCGTTTGCGACATTGCAGACTTTCTGCCATGCTTCAGTTTTTCATTGTGAAACTTGTCAACTTTATTTCTTGAAAACTTCCTTGATTTTTCCCCTCTGTTGGGAAAATATTCTGTTTTAATTTTGAGCTGTGAATTTGACTTTTTTTTCTTCGAAAAAATAAATATGATCAGAGATTTTGAAACACCGCGATGGATATATGTGGTTTCGTACTTCAGCCATTGATATTGTTGGTCCTCAGTCAGATGAATCGAGTATACCTAGATCTCATCTCTTTGTTTCGGATCTCTAATTAACACAAAGAATATATCTTTAATGAGCGTCATTCCTTTGGTCAAACCACTCGATTTAGTACGCAGTATATACAGCCATCTCGTTGCTATTGCACTACATAGTAAAACTTCGTCCTTCTGCTCAAGATAACTCGTGGTGACCTCTACCATGGGCGAAAGAGACATCAACAGAATAATTGCTCGCATACAGCATGCGATTGTATCAGCGGTATGAAAACTTATAATGCAACGCCATGCCATGCAGCCTAGGTTTGAAGTACTGATCAGCAGATCTTCAGACTCTTAGATTGGTTCGCCTCCATTCAATTACGATTGCTCAATTGACAGAATTTATTTGAAAACTATACTAATATAGGATCCTATATTAACTTACTATGATGACTTTTCTATTCATCGAAGAAATAAAAAAGGAACACTGGTAAAAAAAACCTCCTGGACCAATGCCGCGGTGCATTGACTTAAGAGTGCAGTTGCTTGTCGCCGGATTTAAGAGTCTTGAACTTTTGTTTCAAGCGGATTTTGCATTGATTCAAGTGGATTTTGCATTGATTCAAGTGGATTTTGCATTGATTCAAGCGGATTTTGTATTGAAACAAGAGTCCAGACTCTTAAATCCGGCGACAAGAAACTGCACTCTTGAACCAAGCGGTTTTTTTTTTACCAGTGAAGGAATTAAATTGATGAGTTAAAATGGAATGAGGCGAAAATAGACACACAGAATATGCTAGACCTTGCTACAAAGGGGTTTAGTCTTCTCTGCTTGCACAAGTAGCGATGAAAGTATCTGCGCAAGCCTATGATAAAGTCGAATTTTTGTCTTGTGCAGTGGCGCGGCGTTCTTTGCGATATATCGATTGATCTGTCACTTAAACCTATGTTAAAGGATCGATAAGCAGGATGTTAGCAACGGACACCTCAATAATCGGTTCTTTAATATAGCTTCAAATGGGGAGAATCGATAATCGTTCGCTCACGCCTCGTTATTGTACGCGAGTTCCCGGAGACTTTAACGCGCGGGTATAAAAGTAGCGAAGATCCTCGGTTCGTTCTACGCCCGGTTTGAACCCGTGTGCGTCGTCGTTTCGCAACGGTGATGTGCGATACTGCGCCAATAATGAAGTTTCGCTCTTTCTCCGTGTCCGTCTCATGTTCACCGTGCCTCCCATCGAAAGTTCATCTTGCATATCCTTGACATCTAACTCGAAGGGACATGACGTAATCTTCCTTCTTCTTATAAAGCCCTCCCAAGAGACGATCGTATCTGAGTGTTTTTCCTTATCTTTGACGTTTTTTGAGGGGTATATGGACGTATTTCTGCTAAACGGAACTGTGTGCATTAAGACAAGAGCCCTGAGATCCATAAGGATATATCCATGACAGGGCTCACGTCATAATGCACATAGTTCCGTTTGGCAGAAAATACGTCCACATAGCCGAGAAATACTCGATCAAAACTGGAGTTATTCCTGTTTGCAACTATTCTACCGTGCTAAGGAAGAACGCCGCATGAGCCTTCAGACGTTGCCAAGTCTCATTCGATAAAAACAGAATATACTGGAAAAATTCTGAATATTTATTTCCAACATTTTCAGACATTTTGTATGCAATTCAATCTAAAGTATCTAAAAATGTCAAGGAAAAATACCCATAAATGTCGTTAAAAATACGAGCTTTATCAAGGGAAATTTGGCAACTCTCGAATGTTCATACGGCGTTTTTCCTTTAGCACGGCAGTATTAATAGCCATAAACTTTTGACCTATTGAGCCCGCTTGAAATTGTCGTTTGCTGGTATCCGGTGACTAAAAAAAACTTTTCCCGGACGCGAAAAATTTGAAAAAAGGGATTCAAACTCCGTAATTTTCTCACTAAAAAGAGGTTTTCAGACTTTTCCAATGTGACCGCCGTGATTTTCGTGTCTGTTCTTTGAGAGTCTATTGAAATCCTCCTATAATAACAAAAATGATTCCCATTGATAATAAATTTAATGGAATTGAGCAATAACAAAATAGGTATCATGTAAACACACATTGACAGAAGTTTTACCCAGAAAATCCCAGTCAAACCTCCGATAGTAAATAAAAATATAAACCCTGTAAACCACAGAACAAGATAACTAGACTCATTAGATTTTATTCCACCTACAGTAGCCTCTTACCTAAGACCTGTTAATGATGAAAACCCACATTTCAATCATAGAGCAGCGGAGAAATGCCAATTCCTCCATTATGACCGGGAGAATATCTAGCATCTTCATTCCGATCTCAGAAAGAGCGGCGAAGATGATCAAGGGTGAGATGAGCCGGGATCGAGTGCCCCCGCTGAACAACTGGAGCGATGACTAGACCGAGGTTGAGCAGATTCGAATGTAGTTCAAAGACAGTAATGCAGATCAATTGAACGGTGCGGTTACGATAGGAGAGCATTTGAACTCGGAGCTTATAATTGCGTGCTACATGTGAGAGTGACCGATACACGCCGCTGTGCTGAGTAAAAACGACCTATCTACGCGGTCGTTGCTTGGCTTGGCATCGCGTTTGTTTGGTCAGTGCGAGGTTGAGCACCCGACAAGTGGACAACATCTACACACAAACAGTTACATTGCCATGAAAAGACCTTTGGCGGAACATTATCATTCCATACCTAACGGATAAACGACTGCTTCTCTCCATTGCTGAAGCGCTTACGCAATCCGCCGATTCCTGAGAGAAATAGAAATAACTCTCGCGCCTATAGAGCTTTGATGCCTTCTTTGGCTGTTTCTCATTTTCTACGCACCTCTTCTTTCTAGCTTTACTTTTTCAAGAATCTTTTTACACATACACTGGAAAAAAAACACATTGGATATAGAGTCCAGACTCTTAAAAACATCGATAAGAAAAAATACTCTTATTCAATCAGATTTAAGCTTAAATCAAGAACCAAGCCTCTTGATTTGAGCGGATTTTCTTTTGATTTAAGCTTAAATCTGATTGTATCAAGAGTCCTTTTTCTTGTCAATGTTTTCAAGAGTCTGGACTCTAGATCCAATGTGTTTTTTTTCCAGTGTACATTAAGTCGCTTTCACAGCGCAGCCTCGCGCTCTGCGACGCTCAATCACCATTGCCCCCTACCCTCCCAGAGATCATCAGGCAATTTGCACCTTCTGATCTCCTCCTCCACCCCTTGTCGCCAACCTTCCACAGGACGTCCACGCCGTCGCCTTCCGGGAGGAACCCAATCGAAAACCTGCTTGGGTAACCGATCGTCTGCCGATCGTAAAGAATATTTTTAATATTCGAGAATTTTTGGTGCATTACTAGGCAAATTTTCCTGAAAAAATTTAAAATTAAGAGTTTGCCACGACTTAAGTAACATACTCTACTACACAGTTAAAAATTTCGGAGTGAAAACGGAATGTATTTGATTCCTTAGCCTATATTGTTCCTAAAGAGTGAAACCCGCTCCATATTTGAGTGGAGTGAATTCCACAAACATGAGTTGATTTTGCACTGTAAGAGCACAGTTTCCTATTTATTGTTCGAATTTTTTGGGAGCAAAGTAGGCTTTGGAGTCAGCTGCACTTCACTTGCTAAGATTTGCAACACTGTATGATAATTTAGATAATTCTCTTAGTTTCTAAGGATACAAAAGCATTTAGTCTATTTGAATCGTCATGTCAACGGTGCAAACTCTCAAAAACGTGCGTACTTCGTTTGCGGTGTTTTAAAATTTCCGCTCCTATTTTATTTTTTAAAAGAGAAAAATTCAACAATGTTTTTTGAAGTTTTAAACAGAATTTTGTTTTGCACAGAGAAGAAAAACCACAGCAGTTGTTTTAAAAACTGCCGCTCATGAATAGTTTTGAATTTAGAGAATACAGAGAGGCAATTGGACGTATTTCTACCAAACGGAACTAAGTGCATTAAGACATGAGCCCTGAGGACCCATATGAATATACGCACAACAGGGCTCTAGTCATAATGCACTTAGTTCCGTTTGATAGAAATACGTCCAATTAGTCTGCAACGTCACAAACCGAGATGTGTGGTTTGGGAGTTTCATCATCCATGCTATGCCAGCCGGAGAGATCCCTCTCTATGAACAATACGGTGGCATGTCGGTTCGTTGAGTACTACCGCTTTGCGTCAATTCCAGAAATGGAAAATTTTAACTTTTCGCCAGTGACAAGCGACGGTGGGTCCTGAAGCCAGGTGGCACAGCAAGTTGGTGCGATCTGAGGAGTAGTGCCAAGAGAGACCAACCCAGTTGTCGAAGTGAGCGTTTAACGGGCGGCGTTGCATACAAAGCAACGATAACTAGAGCACTTGCAATAAAAACAAGGCATCGATGTTGGCCCACACCTAGTGACCTATAGCCGCGACTCCGCGACAGTCCACCGGGCATCGAGGATTGCCAAATCGAGCGAATCCGAGCGGACTCGACGAGAAACGTCTGGACGCTCGAGGTTCTCGATGCAACAGCGCCCGCCCGCTTGGGCTAGGTCGGTGTTTATCCTCCGTTGACCGCACCGATGAATGAGGAACTTATTTGTAACACATCTGACCGCAGTTGCAAAACGCAACAGTCAACGGCAACGGGGCAACGGCATTCCCTTCGCGCGCTTTTTCGCAACGGCATCGCGTGTTTACGCATCCAGTAATGCCGGTTCTGGGTAACGAGGTGACTTCTTGCCCAGTACTGCCGTGCTAAGGAAGAACGCCGTATGAACATTCCAGAGTTGCCATATTTCCTTCCATAAAATGTTCATTTTTTCAAGAAAGTTATTAATATTTTTCCGTTAAATTTTCAGAATCTTTAGATAAAATTGCGAACTAGATTACCTGAAAAATTGGGAGAAAAATATTCATAAATATACCAGGAAATTCGAGTTTCATCCCAGGAAAATTGGCAACGCCTGAAGGTTCATACGACGTTTTTCCGCAGCACGGCAGAGTATTTCACTGCCCGCGCCACTTCACCCGAGGAAAATTAGCATTTGAGACAACACCGTCTCCAGAGGCCCCTTAAATAGACGTTTTTCCAGGTTCTAATACCCACATTCATCACCATGCGGAAATACTGCCGTAATTTCCAAGGCCGGATGTTGTCGAGGGCAAAGGTCAGTGCCGTGGCGTGAATTGCGATATATCGATTTTTATGACGTTTAAACCTATGGAAAAGTATCGATGAACAGGGTGTTCGCAGCGAACACCTTAAGAATTGATTCTTTACCATAGGTTTAAATGGCATAACAATCGATAAATCGCAATTCACGCCACGCCACTGGCAAAGGTGCATAGTTAGAGAACAAATACAAGATAACGGGTAACTAAGGCTAAAAAAACAATAGACGGGACTTTTAAGGTTGGTTTCAACCCCTTTTTTGACTAAGAAACAAAAATATATAAAAAATGATCCACCCCGAACCACCTCGTATCTTCCCACGCGTTGTGTTAGTGGTTTTTTAGCTATGGTTACACGTTTTCTTGTATTTTCAGTTGCATTATTTGGGTCATTTTTGTGTATTATTGTCAGAGAAAAATAAAGACTGGTAACCCGGTAAAGATAGAGACTTCAACTCTAGAGGATTCTCCTTCTCTTTATGGACTTTAATAAGGTAGCAATAGGCATCTTACCTTCTTGTTGGCTGATGTCCTTCCGAATCGGCATTGTTCCCAACAAGTTTCCTGCGGAGAAATTTCTCAATCTGTTGCTCAACAATCAACAAGGAGGTAATTTCAAGGGTTGTGTGGTGGAGTCCCGAAAGGAGAAGTTTCCACCTATCATTAAGAGATTAATGAAGAGTCTCCCTGTATCCAGATGTATAAGTTCATTTGGGCATGATCGGGTGTATGATGATGGAGAAGTTTTTGATTTTTGATGTCAATGCATAAGAGGAATAAACAAAATAAGGTTTAAAATTACACCATGCAAGAAATTGCATAATAATAGCTTTTTCTATCGCTCAAAGACAGAGAAAGACAGAAATGATTGCAAAACTCATTACCCATTTTTCAAATCACTATTCTTCCGAATTCATTCTTCAAGAATTTTTGGACGTTTGCAGAGCGTGCGTTCACGAGCGTCTTAAATTTCAGGGTGGAAGCTGCTCAGAGCCATGAGTTGAGATAAGTCACGATATCGAGGATTTGGATGAGGAGGGTTTTCGTGTCTTGCGAGATAATTATTTGAAACTGACCGCTTTAAGATGGAGTAAATGATAATTCGTTCGCCTTCAGGCGGTTGGCGTCGCAGTGGCGAATTCAGGCATGCAATCAGCAACGGTAGCCGCGAACAGTATGTGTTTTCTGCCGTGCTAAGGAAGAACGCCGTATGAGCCTTCCGACGTTGCCAAGTTTCCTTCGATAAAAACCGTATTCACTGGGAAAATCGTGAAGATTTCTTTCCAAAGTTTTCAGGCAATTTTGTAGGCGATTAATTAATTTAATATAAAATATCCGAAAATGTCAAAGAAAAATGTGCATGAATGTCGTCAAAAATACATGTTTTACCAAGAGAAATTTGGCAACTCTCGAATGTTCATACGGCGTTTTTCCTTAGCACGGCAGTATGTGTGTTGCGCACACTGTCAAAATGCGTTTAGGGCATGCAACCTTGCGTAACGAAAGCCCTCCCACTCTTTCCATTTCAAGGATTATAAGCTTTCATGCTTAATTTTTTACACATCCCAAAATCATGATGAGCGGTGAAAATCTGCAAGAGTATTGTCCCTAACAATTTATGGAAACACTTTTGTTTTGCTTTGTTTCATTGAGGAAGATCATACTACTAAACATATAGTCATACGCACTATCGGGGACGCAGCTCTTCCCAATGGACAATTCGTCGCTTGGCTGACATAAGGGCGTAACTACACATTGAGGTGAACCCGGGAAAGCATTGAATTGTATGGAAGACAGGGTTCATTGCAGAGTGTAGTTACGTCCTTATTTCAGTTAGGCGACGAATTAAGGCAGCAACAGTCATGATCCCTATTCGGTAGATGATGAGCTTTGGGTGACGTAATGAGCCAAACAAGTTTACCAAACTTTGGTTTGTTCGCAGATCGAAATGCTCAACACGTTATTGAACATCCACATAGTAGGTAGATCAACAGTTGAATGTTGGAGTCCCGAAAGTAAAAGCTTCCACCATCGCCAAAATACCAGTCATGGTGTCATAATCGATGATCTTTGATTTTGCTCTAAGCATTTGGTTAGATCTGTTTTGCCCCCAGTGGGTGATGAGAGAGGAGGTGAATCGACACACGATGTTCAACAAGTGCATGTAGAGGACTGGTTACTTTTTACCTCGGCTTATTCCTAATTATTTGTCGCTAATTGCGGTGCATGTTAATGAGATGGTTGGAGGAGTTGTGTCAATAACGGGCATTTACAGACTCGTGCGCGTCGGATAGAATCGATTGACCCTGACTCAACATGACACTCATATAACCCGTTACGTTGACTTGACCTTACGTCGGTGCTTTCCCGACTATGAAAAAGGTCACCGTATTTTTCCACCTGGTTTTTCCGGTGAAAAGCTATTTTATGCACCAAGCTTGAAATGAATGTTTTTCATTTGTTCAATCTTTCAGTGTGTGTCTTATTTCCAAATTCAGCTACTTTGAAAATTGGTCCGTGGAGTTTTTCTTCTTGATAGAGTTAATGACTTAAATTTTTAATCTCTCGAATTCAATTGGTGTCATCGAACAAAAACAGGGAATAGCTTCAAACGTATGAAAATGAAGCATGAGCAAGACTCGCAATACAAGTTCAATAGTAGTTCAATTGTCCTGAAATCTGGCTGCAATCGTCGTTCATGAGTTTGTGTTTCAATGGGAGAAACTTGCCTTAGAAAGATATAAGGTGGATTTTTAGAAGTTGTGTTGTCAGAATTCAATTCTAAGTAGACATTTCGAGTCCTGATTTAAGAAAAATCAATATTATGTATATACGTGTATGTGCGGCAATACAAATCCGAGAGGTGCGGGCGTAAGATGTTGAAGTGATATTTTGAAAGAAGTGTGCTGAATTTTCACAGTGAGAGGCCTTTTCTTGAACCCACTTTTGAATTGTGTAAACAAGTTTTAAAACGCACCTATCCAGCCCTCCTTTCCTAGCACTTGGTAGTTTCTCAAACTAAAAGCTGTGCATGTTGCCTAAACAGACGAAACGAAGGCACTCTATATTGGCTGCCTTAAGAGAGAAATTTGCTCGGCACAATACTCCTTCAGGTAAATAGGGAAATAAGGGTGGAAAGGGGTTGAATAATAGAGGGGGTGGGTCTTTGAATTAATTATTAACTCCAGGAGAGAAATGGATAAAGAGGGAAGCAAGAGATAAAGAAAAATTCATCGAAAACGGGAGTTAAAAAGTGAGGAAGCAACTCTTTTCTTGGACGGAATTAACTCCTTTATAACCGATCTACGTGTGAACTAATGATTAGCGAGACACACGCACAACGCATTGTTATTTTCCCCCACGCCTGACGCAGCAACATGACAATAACCATGGTCAAGGTGCCACAGTCTATCTGCCGTGACACGATCTTTTAATTTTTCATAGTTCGTATCTCCGGCTTAAAATTCGTTTTATATGTCAGTGCAACGCATCTGTAACGAGTACAATGCTAAGTTCAAATCCGCTTATTATCTAGATGCAGGAAGTCCAGATAAGTACTATTGAACAGCGGCACAGGAGCCTCTGTAATGGAATTGCGATCATAGTTTTCGAGACAGCGAGACATTCCTGGCCACCCACACCAAGGTTGAATTTTGGCAATGTTATCATACCGACCACTTTAATTGGGTCTAATTATTTCAAGTGAGGTTTGCTTGAGTGGTCCTCCGTCCTGTCCTGTGTCGTGATGGATTTGAGTGCTTGCCTAGTGTCGCCATGACCTCTCTCTGCCAGTCGCAAAATGAGGAATTGGCCAAATAGGGAATTGGATTATGAAGACGGAATCCAATCTAAAGCGGAAATGAGCACATTCATAATGGAGAATTGATAGATCATAGTTTTCTTCCTCCTCGTGTGCCTGTGCAAACTTGAGAGCTAGTTTTTCACATTTTTGCGTAAATGACCTTCATTAAAAAATAAAAGAAATCTGTGATTAATTATAGAATTCTAAAATATCATTCTCGGATAGCCGTTTTAAATGCGAAGTACGGAAAGTTAAAGGCGACAAATTTTAAAATTAAGGAAGAGGACTGCATAATAAATTCTGGCAAGAAAGTTCTATGCTGTTAAACGAGTGCCGACCCAACAAATTCAGTCTATTCCATAATCTAACTAGCTGTAAGAACGAAACGAAAATTCGACAGTCAGTTCACCGATTATACATTGTGATCCTTCATTTTCATTTTCAAAATCGTGATACACTTGCTGATAATAATGTAAATAGAATAGCCTCCTTTCAATGCATTTTTTTTAAAGAAAAAAAGCGGAAAATAAGTTAACTTTTGTTTGTTTCAGACCCTCGAGTCAGCAGTTGGCCTCTCATGGATAGTCCTATTCCCACTTTGGCAATGGTGGTGACCTATTTATATGTAGCTGTATTTTTTGGACCTCGACTGATGGCAAATAGGAAACCTTTCAAATTGAACAATCTTCTGGTTATTTACAATGCTGCCCAAGTCTTATTTAGTGCCACAATGCTCTGGGAGGTATGTATCGTATTTTCTTCTCAACTTGTAATTTTTTTTCACGAAGTTAAATTTGAAAAATGACTATGATCGTCGCATAATCGACCCTCCGTGTTTTGTCGAGAGTGCTTGCTCGGTAAAAGAAGGAAGGCGATGTATCCCGTACGTCTGAAATGCTAAAATCAAGAAAAAATGGGAGTTCAGAAAAAGTGCCTTCAAATTAAAGGCTATGCAAATAACAACACTGTCAATTGCAAACATTTATTTACTCAAGTTCGCTCTCTCATTGACCGTGCCCCTTTAGTACCCATTTTCTGGTATGCATTAGTAATTTATTCCCAATGCAACTTAAATCACTCAGTCTATATATCAGCACCATTGGGAGAGTAAAGCTTCAAAAGTCGTTCAACATACGGCGGTTTTGTAAAGGCTGAAATCGGTGGCTCTTTTGCACTCTGATTAGAGAAACTTGCGCAATGAACTTGTGCTCAACGCACGTTCGAAGCTCATGCACCCATTTGTTGCCAGATTAACGCAAAAAAAACTTCAACGATCTCAAAACGCAGTAATTTTTTTTTACCAATGGACCTGTGGACTTCCACTTGATCTGTGTTTCGTGTTCAAGAGTTGATTTCCAAATTCCCTGCTTTGTGAATCATTTTCAGAGCAATATTTCGAAAAAAAGAACATGTGACGTTATTTTCTAGTTAACCATTGCCTCACTTGGCAAATTTATCACAATACCCACTCACAGGGTATCCGCGTATCACTTCTAGGGCAGCTTTCCACCGTCGCCAAGCGGTAAAGTTACCAGAACAGGTTATTATACCAAAAATTCTGAATTTTATTATGCTTGAAAACAATTTCTTAGAAAATTGTCAATTGGTCCTCTTCTGCAAAGGCTTTCACGTGGACATTCGGGAATAATAAACGAATTCACTGTTACGCTTTGAGTTTTATCTCTGCTTTGGCAACATCGTTGAAAGGTGAGTGCGACTAGTACCCTAGTTAGGCGTGAGTATGGATAATTAAACCATTATCTCAGTTTGGCATGTACGATCTGGTTCAGATTTTGTTCCCCGATACCGTACTGATGAAACACCTATCGCGGGCTCCACATCCAGACGCATTAACACACCTTCGAAGGAGCACTAACCGTGCAGCCTCCACTAATTTTGTTTCCGTCGAAGGAATTTGGTGATTTTGGTTTAGATTCTTGAGCCATGGATATGTTGAATCACCGAGATTCTCCGAAGCAGTGGCGACGCGTGAATGATCGATTATCGATATCTCCCCATTTAAACCCATGGTAAAGAATCGATTATTAAGGTGTTCGCTGCGAACACCCTGTTTATCGATCTTTTTCCATAGGTTTAAAGGCAGATCAATAGATATATCGCAAAGAACGCTACGTCACTGCCCAAAGATATCATCAACCTGTAAAAAAAATTAAAGAGGGCTTTCTGTTGCAGATCAATGACTTCAACACATTTATGAAGTGTAATTACGGTTGCAATGACAGTCTAATGATAGGCTCTTTCAACGTATCAAGTTATTCTCTAATGTCGTTTAGTCAAAAATAACACAGTTTGTGTTTGTAAATTTTTTTGTGATATGTACGGGTCTCACATTTTAAAATCAAAATAGTTTTGAGTAGATTAGTAAAAGGTTATTAATAACATTTTACGGTTTCAAAGGAAAGTTGACATATCCGCTTATATTGATGTGCTCATCCACCTTTAAGGAAACTGTTTCAATGGATCAGCTTTCAAAAAAAATAGGAAAAAAGGAAAAAAATTGGAGGCCTTTGTAACTTCAGCGTAGCGCGCTTATGCCCTCAGTTCCATTAGGACCTCACGGATCAGTTTTATTAGATCTGTCACTTTAGCTGAATCTTTCAGAGACCAAAGTTGACCAACATTATTCGAAGAGGGTTCACCACCAGTCGAGAAGTTAAACACATCTTCGGGCCGGTCGGGGGGGGGGGGGGGTGTAGAAAGGCCAAAAATTGCAAAAAATGACCTTTTTGAAGTCGTGGAGGAGGTGCGCCTGAAAGGTATGTTTCCATCTAAACTGACGACATCACTCGAGTAATCGATTTACCAAGTAGAGACCGGGACAAAAAATGCAGGCAGCCAGTGCGGGGGAATTGCAGTGGGTCGCCGATGGCCCCTCTGGTCGTGGTAAAACCGGTATTTATTCGAGCTGAAATATCCGACGCCTCCTTTTAGCCGGTGGCGCTGCGCCGTCCTGCAAAGCCGTATCCACTGCCCCACGTCGCCAAATATCCCTCAGCACAATATTCCTTAATTGAGATTGTCACCGATATTAGCGGCTCTGGTGCTTGCACTAGAGCTGCTATTCCGGACGGTCCCAGTTGGGGAGTATCAACGGACCATGTTACATTGGAGAGACCGCGTGTTGGTTGATGGGAATCGGCGCCATTTTCTGCTGTTTAGGGGGGACTGATTTTATTTTAATTGATATCTTTTTCCTGTGAGCGAATGCTATGTTGTGTAGTGTATTTTTGGAATCATGGTGATACTGTCAATAATTCAAAACGGGTCTGTGCTTTAATCTCGCACTGGAAAAAATGTACTTTACGTTTAAAATTTGAAAATTCAAATCTATAAGTTTTCGCGCTTTTTTCGAAGAATGCCGTGGTTGGAGCTTCCTAGTCATACTACTCGACATCAGCTGATAGCAAACAAAGGTTACCAAGGAAACCGTAAACGCGTAACAACTACCTACCGTCGCCAGAGCCGCTTTCCGACGCGAATGCGTTGGAGCTTTCTGCTTGTTTTTCCTTGAAATTTTTAGATACTTCAGATTGAAATGCTCTAAAAAATCGAAAGAAATAGATCCTTATATTTCTAAGAAAATTCAGGTCATGTGATATTAAATTTGATAACGTCGGAATTCTCTTAAAGCGTTTTTACTTAGGACGGCATCGTGGCATCGCGACGGGCACCCGGCACACTTTCTCGGGCATCGGCACCGCCGCACAGTGGATCGAGTCCACAGGAGAGGTCGGACATAATTCGGGAACTTTAAACGCTCATAACTCCGTTCATACGAACGTTCGGGTTCCTAAAAGTGGCTCCATTAGTTTCCTCGTAAAATTCTCTTTCAGAAACACCCCTTGAAATTTAAATGTGACGAAACAAACATCAAAATTGCCAGTTGGAGTCAAAAATTTCATCTTTGATTGACTGGATCCACTGTGCGGCACCGCGTGGTGGCATTGCATCACACAATTGTGTTAGATAATCCCCGAGCGCAAGTGGCTTGATCTTGAACTATTTTGTAACACCCCCCCCCCTCCCTGACCGGGAGAAAGGGGAGGAGAGAGGAGTGAGCGGCCTTGAAACTCATCCGCGGCCCGGAGAAAGTGTAATGAGCGTGTGCCGGATTCGGATTCGCGGCTACGGCCGCCGCGTCGCTCTCCCATTCATGACCAACTCATTATCGAATCGAGATGCCTCGCCGCGGACCACGGTTAGGGGCGCCGGGCCGGGGCTGTTATCTCATCGCTGAGGCGCCGCGCACCTAGCGCACTCCTTTCCTGGGCCTGGACGCGGAGGTCTCTCCGACTTGCCATTGATCCTGAGCCTCGTCGCGTCGGAATCCAGGTCGATTCGGTGACATTTCGCCGGCGACCTCGTGACCTCGACGCACTCCCGCGGCTGGCGCAAAGGACCCTGCGCGCAAAGCCAAGAGGTCTAGAGTCGCTTTAAAGTTCGTCAGTATTTGGATCAGTGACTACGAAAAGACAACAACTCGAAACAATGAAAATAATCAAGACACACACAAAACTGCAAATTAGGTGAAGAAGTTGGTCTAAGAAAAAGATTTTTTGTGCCTAAAATTAAATATTTAAGGAAACTTTACAAATACGGGACAAATGCGGTAACTTCAATGACCTCTATGAAAATTGTCTGACCTTAGTGAAGAGAGAGCATTTTTGAGATACCGAGTTGGTGTGTTTTCGTTCTCACTGATTCATTTCAAACAATGTTCAATTCGACCTTCTGAGCACGATAACCTTTCCAAATTAATGTCCTCACTGTATGGCAAATTCCAAAAAAATCGGACTTGAGGAACGATGTTTCAAGCATTTTACCACGCATCGTCTAGTGGACCAAATATATTTGGTCCACTAGACGAGGAGATAGACGACGATAGACGAGGAGAGGTTAGTGAAAATGTGTATGAACGGACGGCCCTTGGAAAAAGATTACTTGGACGATCGCTAAAAACGGAAAAACAGGAGCACGGGGATTTTGGATGATTAATTGTGGTGGTACCCCAATGACTCATGTTACTAACCCAAATATTGACTTATTGAAACCCCACCTTGAGTTGCGGTACGACCACAATTCATGGAAAATGGCCATATCATCCAAAAAACTGGGGTAGTATACCACAATTTTAGAGGTTATCCCCTAACACTGCTTTCCCCGTGAAGAGATGCACTTAAGGTTGACTTTTTTTCCACTGAAGATAATAAAATGTCTTACTATTGCTGTTATTTTTATTTTTGACGAATATTTTATACTGATTAGTGATGCATGTCCTCGGTATTTAAGAGCTTGACAAACAGGAGGGCCGAGCCTTGGTCGTCAATGGGAAAAAAGAAGACCATTTAGTAGAAATGTTACAACATCAGACCGATGTCCAAAGAAAACTGTTTTTTTCTTGCCGGTCTCGAAGATAATACAGAAGAAGACAATTAGACTTCTCCAATTAACAACAGCGGGCGGTGCAAAACATACACAGTGACGATCTCATATCTCCGTATGAAGAGGTGTGTGATAATGTGATAATGCCCAAAAACTCACTTTTTAGTCTCTTTTTCTTTAATTTGAGTACATACGAAGTTCGATTTTAAAAGCTATTTGTGCTTAGAGGGTTATAAGAGACGTCGCATCGACGGAATGCATGTATAGGTACTTTTGACTGACAGTTCATATTGAACATTGTTAATCAGGTAATTAATCAAAGTTTTTTTCTCGGTGTAGATTTAACGGAATATCTAAAATTATTCAGAAGGTAGCAAGTGCAGACAACAGGTAGAAAGAACATAGTGCTTGGTTGTGGGCTTACGATGAATTGAGTTCCTGTAATCATCCGACGTAAAAATACGAAAGCATTCAAGTCATTCAAATCCATCACGATTCACGTTCAAGTCGCGCAAGTCGAAACGCCTTCAAATTAGAGGATAGGCCGAATGGGCTCCCATGAGGTTGAATAGTGGTATCGACATCCAATGTCACTATTAGAACTACACGCCACAGACCATTTTTGTTCCCCAGAATTTTCGTTTAGGACAATATATTTATAGAGAATTTTGAAAAAAATACGAAAAAATAACCAATTTCCACATGGTATAAAGTAAAAAATGTAAGTATTAAAAACATTATTCAAAATACTATTGACAGCTAGCTCATCCGCACATTCTTGTCGATATACAAAAGAGCCAACAAACAATATCGTGGTCATAGTAGATAGCATGCAAACACAGGTTTGAACAACAACCGGCAAAGCTAATCTATGCAAATCTTACCTTAGTTGAATTCAAAAAGTGGATGAATAAATTACGATATAGCTAAAATGAGTAATCACCATAATTAATTGTTCAAAATCTGCCAACAAGGAGCAATCATGATCAATATTTCACTAACCAATGATTAAGTCTAAAGACTGAACGATGGGTAATTATAAAATAACCAGAAATTATCAAACTCTAAAACGGTTTATGAGTTTGACCTAGTTTATGGCGGTACAAAGTAGTTCGAAGAAAACTATCTTCTTTCACAAGCTAACAAAACTCCTTAGATATGACGGCTGCGGTGAGCTTAAAACAAATTAGTCAGTAAATGAAATTTGAAGTTGACAATCGCGTTATACGCACGATTTTATGCGCTAAACACGCTTTATTTAAATGTTAACATCCAATTAGTTACAACATTGTCGATGAGCAAAAATACCGCTTGAATAACAAGGACAAGGGAAACTTGCGCAACAAACCAATAAAATGTACAGACAGTGAATAACTCTCTCGCTTACGGCTTGGTATTAGTGAATCTAGTCCAAGTTCAGTGGGAGCTTATTAAAAACCATTTGACCGTGAGAAATACTAATCAAACGTATCATTTCTGTGTATTTACCCGAGAACTCTGTAAGCTGAGGAACTTGATCTCAATCTTCAGCACTCTTACCTGTCGGAAACGGAGACCCAAAGTTCAGCACCATTCGGTGTGCTTGAAAACAGCCTTAATGCATTTGGTAATGCAAGGATATTGATGATGGCTGAAATCTCAGTCTGGGAGTCTGCAAAGTTAATTGTTTACTAATCTACGTAATTTTTCAAAAATGTCTTCAAGTTTTTTTCATGCAGTAAGAATTTCTTTGAACATTTTGAGGCGAAAAAGTAGTCCCGTTTCTCTCTCTCTCTCAGGGGGGAAAAAAAACCACGTAATGACTGTAAATATACATATGAGCACTGAGCAGTAGTGATTTCTGTAATAATCAGCGTAACTAGGACTCTTAGGAAAATCATTGCGAAAAAAAAGAGATAATACTTGACGAGCAGGATCTATTATCTCTTAAAAAAACGTTAGTGTTACAGCCCACGTTGTTTGTACATCAATACGTCGGAAGGATAGTCGCAGAGCTAAAATTCACCTAAAGCAGCCGGAGAGTTTTGAAAAAAGCTCCTAAATACGAGAAAATAACCGAGAATGATAAAACAGGCTCGGAGATTTCGAAACTCAATGTAGAATAATACGCGATCTCCGAGTTTAGCCATCCTCGTATTCTGCCGCGCGAAGTATAAACGCCGTATGAGCATTCAAATGTTGCCAAATTTCCTCTCAGAAAATAATTATATTCTTGAGGAAAGTTATGAATAATTTTCATTAAAATTTTCAAAATTTTCAGATCAAATCACGTATAAAATCCTGTGAAAAATTGGAGAGGATATATTCACAAATTTTCCTGAGAATTCGTGATTTGTCGAAGGAAATTTGACGTTGCCTGATGGCTCATATGGCGTTCTTCCTTAGCATGGCAGAATTCATCGTGAAATTTTTTATCTTGAGCTTAGCGTGGAGTGAACCAGATCCGGCGACCGGGAAAAACGCCCCACTGGTGGAAAACAGTGACCCGTGGTGACCACCGACTTCCTCGGCCTCGATGAGTGTTGGCTGTTGACTGTTGACTGTTGACGGGCGCACAGTGAATCGAGTTAATCTGAGAGGTCGGACTTGAAATTTGTGACTAAGACTGCAAATTTTGTTGTTCATTTCGTCACATTTTAAATTTGAAGGGGGTGCTCCTAGAAGAAAATTTTACAGGAAAACCCAATTTTGGAACCCTGGAGTTTGTATAAACGGAGTTATAGGCGTTTAAAGTCTCAAATTTTGTCCGACCTCTCCTATTGATTCGATACACTGTAGGACGTCTTGAGCTTGTGCTTCACCGCGCTGCGCCGTTTCGCAATTTATGGTCTATGGCGGTTTCCTGCGTCTTGTTTCGTGCACGCAAGGAAGCTGTGCGTAAGATAATTTACTCTGGCGTGGCCTCAATGTTTCCAGTGCGGCTCACTTGCAATTAACAGACTTGACGCATTTAAATGTCCGAGACTCCGTTGTTCCTAAAAAAAAGCCCACGATCGGCCGCCAGAGATCTGGCGCTCGCAAGGCTAACGATTAAATAGAATCCTCGACTTGGTCGAAGCATTGATTCTATCTCCAAGCACGCTTTTCTTGATCAGAATTCAACGAGGTCTTTTGCACGCTAGATTGCAATATTTTTTTTCTCGCTCTCTCTAAAAATTCCACGGGGGAAAAAGTGTTAGGATTTATCCTCTAAAATTGTGGTGCTACCCTAAAATGTTGAATGGTATGAACATTTCTAATTAATTTTGGCAGTATCAAAACTCAAGTTGGGGTAGCACCGCAACATTTGGGCTAGTAACATAATTAATTGGGGTGCCACCACAATTAATTGGGGTTCTACCACAAATCCATATCATCTAACAAATTGGGGCAGTACCACGATTTTTGAGTTTAACTCCTTACACTTATTATCATCCAAAAATCTTGTGTTTTTTCCGTGTCTATTTAGAAAAAATCGTATCCCTCATTTGTACTAGCAAAATCATACACAATCCCGTAATCATATACACAAATCTCCGCTTCTACTTTATTTTCAAAAGGAGACCAAACTTTTTTTTTTTTTTTTTTCACTTCAAATATCCCACGAGGAATAATCCTGCGCTTGACCGTCCCGAATCAAGCCAGCCCCAGGTAACCGTTGTTTGAGACCATCAAACTCGGATCACCTGGCCGGGAAGCGAACCCGAGACCTCCCGACCATATAGCAAACATCATAGAACTAACATCATGGCTTGAAGTTTTCATGAAACATTCTTCATAGGAAGAAAATAATTCACCAAATTTTTCAAAAAATGACGTTCAATGGTATTCCGTGTAGAAAGCAAAGTATAACAGGAAGTCTGCAACGCCACAAATCGAGACACGCATTTCTGTAGTTTCACCATCGAGGTATGGAAAGTCAAAAGTATTTAAAGAGTCCTTCATGTCGCAAAATTCTGCAACGATTTGCTCGCCTCGATTTTCACATCCTACGAGGCATACCTTCGATTGGATTGCATTGACAAAAATTGTTCTCTTATCACGCGGAAAGACTTGGAGCGATTCATATAAAGATTATTAATTTTCAGAGGATGATGAGCAATTCATTAGCAATAGCATTGGCGAGTACGTTTGACTTTTGACCTTTCACCTTGACGTTGTAGCACTGGGTCCTTTCAGCGCGCGGCATCGGTGGATCGTCTGCGGCTTTAAGGCCGTTGTTCACTGCTAGGTTGCCAAGTCGTTCAGTAACACGAGGCGTAAAAGAATATCCTCAGCACGATGTGACAACGCTGTTCAAACGGCATGGGTAAATGAGTACGTCAGATGTCAGGTCGTGCTTTGATATTGCATCATTCGGCAAGGCTGATGTAGCCAGGCAACTCGCCGAGCCACACCAGCAGATGTGCAATTGACTTTTTCACTCTTTTCGCAACTTTCAGAGAAATGGGGGGAAGAGTTATGGGGAACGCCACGATATGCTTTTTTAAACGTTCCTTGTAACGGGTTTTATGGTCGGGAAGCAGGTACCCACGATCTGCAACTCAATGAATTGATTTTGAAACCGCAGAACGGGTATTTTGATGTGCGACATTCCAACCTGGTGGAAGATTAAAGGCTAACTTTGGACCACCGTGTGTAACATTGGGCCACCCTGTATTCATATGTTGCCTCTTCTTTCCCATTTTACTTTTAATCGAAATGAAAGTCACAAAGAATAAGGAAATCAATAATAAGTTTGGCGACACCTCCGCTACAGAGAGAAATAAAGAAAAAGGAGAAAACAGTGACCTAATATTTTACCCTGAAATTGCACAAAGTTAGCCGTGTTACTTTCGTCGTTCCTCGCCTTAATACAGTTGTATGAAAAATACTTCATAATAATTTTTAGTTGCTAATTTTTTTGTTGGTAAAATAAGCTAAATATACAAAAACAGTAATTAGCACATAGCAATGAGCAAAAATCTTCATGCCATTCTCTAGAGACCATTCATTTCTTAGAAGGGAGGCTAAGCAAAAAAGCTTGGCTCCTGACGCATTACAGCAAGATGTGATGATCGAAAATTCTAAAGAATTGTCCTAAAATCCAAACATTAAAAATTGAATTACATTTTGCAGTGAGGATTCACTATTTCTCATACATGCTGGTTTCCATACGAAGATATGTGCTTTTATGGGAGAGCCAGAGATAGTGGTTTCAGGACATTTTGTTAACGATTTTTTGTTTGCGCACCTTTTTTGTCCAGTTGTTTACGTAAAATAAGCAACGGTGACTTGGTTCAAGCGTTATATTTTAGTCGGTATGTAAAATTATACTGACAATATAAAAATGATAAATTGAGAGAGAAGGAGGTATTGTTATAGTCGCTCATTTTCTAAATGAAATGGTATTACTTCCTCCTTTTGAATCATCTTTTTAAGTTGTCATTTGTGAATATTTGGTTTTATTTATATCCTTAAAATATTCGATGTACAATATACCTTATATGTGTATGGGTACTTTTTTTTTTTATTTTTTTTAATTTTTTCTTTACGGAATTATTACTTCATTTTGAAAACATTTATACTTTTAAAACGTGGCAAATATTTGTAAAACCTTTTCCAAGCGACATTAATCTCAATAAGCCGCAGTTGTGCCGACAGAAACTGCAAAAATTAATAAAATAAAAGAGGGGAAAAAACCAAGACGCACGCAATCTTTAGTTTTAACCCATTTGTACTTCGATCTTTTAGAGTCAAATACGTCAAATTTTGAGCGTTTGGTTGCGCGTACACCTCGCTGCAGCACAATAAAAGCACAAAATGTAAAAGAAAAAATTAAAGTGCTTTGGAAATCATTAAATATGACACGGAACCACCAATATTTAAAAAACACACATTATATTATTATTCTCCATTGCTAAATTGATACATATTTTCTCCCATCAATTTAGATGAGAATAATCAACGCAGAGTGTGCAAACATGTCAAAATCATGAGTCAAAAAACGCTGACTATGCGAGTCTAAATATTAAAGCCTAAGAGAGCGGAGCGGCGTGCTGCCAGCGCGAGAGGCTCACTGGCGCCTACAAACCTAAGTGGATACTCCACGCATTGCACAATGCTTGAAGTATCCACTTAGGTTTGTAGGCGCCAATGCGCGCTTCGCGCTGGCCGCCCGCCTGCCTTGCGGCGGCGCCTATTTCACAACAGAGGTGTTGCACAGTATTATACGAACGTATTAAGAATGGCAGGCATCCTTTGAAAGTACAGATCTTTCCTCGCAAAATAAATACTTATCGTACACATAGGAAAAATCTAAGAGCCTTTAGCTGAGGCAAATATAGAGGTTTATCCGGTTCAGGTATAGCAAGGTGGGAATTTCTTGAAAGATAATTAAGTCCTGTTACACCAAAAAGTTGTAGAAAGTTTTAGTGAATTTTGTCTCATGGAATTGACGCTCCCCCATTTTTACCAAAACTCTCAACTATATATTATTCTCCGTTGGACCAAACAGACAAAACAAAAAAACAAGCAAACCCTCATTCTTCCAACACATTTTACATTTTCATACAAAAACGTCATGAGCAATCGTCGTATGTATTTACATGTGGGCCAATTAACTTTGGGTCTCAACTGGCATGTGGACCAAAACTCCCGTGCCGAAAAAACGTGTGGACGTAAATTACTGGAAAAAACAGGTGCGCGGACAAAAAATCATTGACGAAATGTCCTATAACCGAGTTAGTGGTGCCTTACTTATTGCAAAATGTAAGCCAATTGGATTGCATTTTGCAAAAAGAAACCAGGGGCATTGCTATGTTCCTAAGATTGTGCAACTTCACCCTTTGCAATTAAACTACTGTAATCATGCAAATATATGGAATTTACATGGCAATTTTTGTCTTAAATTTACAATTTGCAGCGCGTAAAATAGAAATTTTGCCTTTTTCCTTCTTTAACGGCTTGTATCAGCATAGTAATGCTCACTTTTTCTTTTTTTCAAAACGGGCGAAAAAGAAAACATGAGTAAACATGAGTAATAGAAAATGTTTATAGATGATTAGGTTTTTTTTCCAAGACAAAAGAAGTTGCACAATTTAAGCAACATTGCAATGCTCTTGGTTCCTCTTTGCAAAATCAATCCGATTGATCGTTCGAATCGAATCAGTCTCCAAAGTGCTGAGGAACAATTTTAATTGTAGACAGCAAAGACTTTTTAAGGATATTTATGCCGTCTGCCTCTGCGATTCCGAAGGAGAAATGTTGCGATCCGGCAAAACAGAGACAAGTAAGAGTAAAAGCGGATTGAGGCTCAACGAACGACCTTGCCAAGACCGGTGACCCAAATTCCATTAATTCGATTTAGTCACTTTCTGCGGGGCTACGCAGTTCAGATTCACCAAGTGGACTCTGCCTCACGCAACGGCAATCATCACTCTTTTGGGCCAACGGCACCTGCGGAGCACTCTTTTTGGGAAATTATCGCTAGACCATTGTCGCCGCTTCTAATTGGCTGCACCAGTTTCAAGTTTTCTTGAAGATTTAAAGAGCGAACAATGCCTTAAAAAAAGCGTGCTGAAAAGTATGATCTCTAAGTAAAATTGATTCCGTAAAACTTAATCAGAATATTTAGATCCTTGATTAAAACGCCATTTGAGGATTCTTCCAACCGTTTTCACGCGTCAAAAAAGCAGAGAAATTCAATCGCGTCGGAAACCTTAATTTTTTGGGGGGAAAATTGTTCTTTTCTCTTGGTTCAATCCAAACCTTTTAAACTATAAACGGGAAAACAGGCAGATAAAGTCAGGTGGCCCATAAGGTGAAAACGTAAACACTGCAGAACAGCAGAGAAATGAATCCGGGTCAAGCATTCTGATTTTCAGTGATCGATGTGATCATCCCAACACTCTTAAAAAAATTGGGCCAGAATATCAAGGCGTAGTTTTTATTTTCATAAACATTTGAAATAAATCGTCTCTGCGACTGGCGATAATTCGGTAAACTTCGGCCGTGTTTTTCTCAAATTTAATATGTTTTATTCTCTGACTAATTTATACAATTTCGGGGCGTTCTATCAGCCAAATTAAATAATCCATCTGAGTTGTTCGATGGCTATCTCGTTTGATTTCTTTTTTCCACCGTCAGGGCCTTTTCCTCTACCTCTAACAAAAATAGTGGCCAAAATTAAAATGAGACTCTATTTCAAAGATGAAACATCTTTTTCCTCAGTGTGACGAAACATTTAATGAGGTTCTCAGACCTGAGGCGCATCTAGAGGTTCCTTTACTCGCTACAAAAATGGTGAATTCATGACAGTGGCGTGGCGTGGACGATCGATTATCGATATTTCCTCACATAAAGCTGTGGTAAAGAATCGATTATTAAGGTGTTCGCTGCGAACGCCTTGTTTATCGATTCTTTCTCATAGGTTCAAATGGCAGATCAATCGATATATCGCAAAGCACGCCACGCCACTGATTCATGAGCAATCGGGAGTCATGCGACTGAGTTTTCCCTTTTCGTGCCGCGCGAATGGTTTTCTTCCGGCTTGAGGGCATTGGAAGCGACCGGGAAAACTAGTTGACCAGTCAGCACTCTTGACTTTGATCGACCAATCCAGGGTGAACGGACGAATGTTGCCGAACTCTTGTAAGCAGTTATCTCCACTCACATTGATTTACATCTCTGAAATTTGTCGAAATCACGAAATTGGCATCGCTGGAGTAGCAATGGGCAGGTGTGTTTTGCGAGACTGCCGCCCATAACAAGTTGCCGCGGTCCAATTGACGCTCATAATCATGACCCACATTTGAATGCGCTTTTCGGGATACACTCAAATTCATTATAAATATGTTTGACCACTTTGCAAATACCGGCTCCGGACTGGATTCCGTTATTTAATTAGAGCCACGGTAATGCGTGTTTATGTTTTTAATTTCAAAATATTTAAGACAAAATATTCAAACGACTGCACTAAGAGCTGTCTTCAGGGACGTTAAGTTTTATGTCATCGTATAAGAACAGGTTATATGTTTTTCCGTTTTCCTCAACTGAATGCCTCGCTTTGAAAACTGCTTGGATTTACCGCTATGTAACGTCTATGCCGTATATGTTTTCGTCAATGGAGATATTATTGATTTCTCAATATTTTCTTTTAAAAATAATGTATTAAATTTTGGAATGTTTCTATCAAGCATATACGCTAATATTCTTTACGGAAATTAAAATTTAAAGAGAGACGATGAGCCGTCGCGAAGGGGGTGGGCAGTTTTCGACGCCAACCATTTACCTTTAGATTAAGCAATGTTCGTCTGAACCTAATGACCATTTTGTGACACTCCTAACAAATTTCTTTGATTTTCAGTGAGATCGTTACATGAATTGCATGACTTACGTACCCTTACACTTACTTTATGTCCTCTTGACACAAACTAAGTAGCATAGAGATTGACTAATTTGTATTCCTTTCATTTTTAAGTTCTAATGATGTTCTTTTCTCTCTGCTTCAGCACCTGATGAGTGGATGGTTGTTAGACTATAGTTACAAGTGCCAACCGGTAGATTATTCCCACAATCCGACAGCAATGAGGGTAAGTGTGTCTTTATTCGGGAAAGTTTTCCCTTATTTAAATATTTAAAAAAATTTCAAGTATAGTATACAGATAAAATATGCTTCGGTGATATCTTACCTCGTTTACGTAATTATTTTCAGAATGAAAAATGAGAGAAAATTAGGCGACTTAAAGTACAGGTGCCGTTTGCCTAATGATTTTTTTTTTTTAAATAATTGGAGTGCACTTTGCAATAAGGAACTACTATTTTTGGCCCATCCATAAAAGTACCTTCTTGCATAAAGTTACTAATAGCACAAATTCTGCTCCCGACATGAGCTCCAAATTGCAAAATGCAGTTCAATACTGATCAACGAATTTTCTCTTTTGACTGTAAACGCTTTGAAATATTTACTAAGGATAAACCAATTAGTTATTTTTAAGCAAGGTAATTATGAACACAAGGCAAGGCAACTTATCGATTTATTTGGTAGATGGACAGTGAGATAAAAATAATGTGAAAGGATACAAAAATCGAAGACAGTGTTACAACTCTGCGTCATCACGTGCTTGTCCCTCCTTCAATCAAGCTTCACACTTCGTCGCTCCGCTGGCATGAGGACTTATCTCAATTTCCACGAGAGTCCTGTTTTACATATAAATCCATGCTTCCTGGGGCTCTCTTGGAAATCGAGATACGTCCTTACGATAGAGCGACTACGTGGGGACAGCCGTGAAGGGTGCTGCTGCAACCCTCGGTGAGTTTTATCCCCTGCACAGCTTAAGCATCTCTCCGAAGGATCGCGCCACCATATCGTTCCCATTCGGAAACTAAAATGAAAAACAATATTCAGTATTCTTCAGAAGTCGGAGCATGATTTTCATCAAATACGCATTACCGAGTTGCTTACATAATGAAAATTTTAATTTCTTAATAAACTATATGAATGCCATTGACAAAATACAAATTATTCCGACCGCATAGAATGGAAATAATGAGTTTTTCACATTAATAATTATTAAATTTTCATTTGATAACAACGGACATGTTTGCAAAATCTCTACTTCAGATATACCGTTTGCGTGATTGATTGTTTTCATAGCTCAAGAACAATTCTTAATCCTTAATCACCTACTTGCAACAAGAGTGCGGATATGGTCTGAACGATCGCAACTGGTTAACAACGCGGTTCTCCTTCAATTTTGGGTGATACCATTTGACCTACTTCGGAGCTGTAATAGTTGCTTGTTGGTGAAGTACGCTGAGTATTCTCTTAAAAATCACAACCTGCCTGCTAACTATACGAAATGATTCAGAATTCTTCCTCTCTTATAACTGTGCATATAATTACAATACCACCAAGACATTCCATACCAGAAAACTATCAACAAATGTTTCCTTTTTCCAGATGGCTAATCTTTGTTGGTGGTACTATATTTCAAAACTAACTGAGTTTGTAGACACGGTAAGTTTATCACAACTTTCACTAAAAATAATTTGTTTGTTTTCCAGATGGCAAACCTGTGTTGGTGGTATTATATTTCAAAACTTACAGAGTTTGTAGATACGGTAAGTTATTTTTGGGCAGAAAATATTATTGTGTAACACAGTCACGCATACATTAAACTATATTGAGACTAAATTTCCAGTCCCAACCATTGAAATCCAGGAATCGGAGGTCATAAGCATGCATTTCATGCAGCCGATAATATAATTTAGGTCATAATTCAAAATCTTGGATTTGGATTCACTTTTAAGTTCAGAAAGTAGGGATTTTGAATCCTACAATTATTATAGGGAAAAAATAAATTGTCATTATAGCTCTTTTTCTTTGTTTATCAAAACATGTAAGATCTTTCAATTAGGATAATGCAATTAATGGATGAGCTCCCTCTGCTAATAAGTCTTTCTAGAAACAATGGTGTTTCTTCCGTCATGTAAGTGAATGTATACTGTGTGAATAAAATTTTAATATTTGTATAACGTGTTATCTATAATCTGTTATTTAGAATTGTATCATGTTTCAATCGATGTAATAATAACATTTTGATTTTAATTTCAGATGTTCTTTGTCTTGAGGAAAAAAGACAACCAGATCAGTTTGTTACATCTCTACCACCACTCTTTGACACCTATTGAAACCTGGATTTGCGTCAAGTTCCTTGCAGGTACTTAATATCCTTTGTACTTTAATGTTCGTGAATGCATTGGTGTTACTTCATTTTTTTCTTACTCAAATCATTAATCATACCATTTAGTGCAATCCTCAATAAGGAATGGTTCACACAATCATATATGGCAACACTGAATGGTGAAATGAGCTTCTGCATTAATATTTCTTGTGGAGGGGTGGGGATAGGGAGGGGCGTAGCAAGTCACTGGACTTCTAAGTTGCTCTATTAATTTTGTTTCAAGATTTCCTAAAGAGAATATAGATTTAAATAGGAGAATGTGGGGTTTTAACATCATTAATGACACACGGACACACTATTTCTTAACTTGCACCTATACCGTTTCGCCAAATTCTTTGTACACAGCTATCAGTAATAGCATGATCATCGCTCGCAATGGTCCCAAGCATAATTTTATTTTGATTTCTGTCAAATCTAAGACCCAATAGGGTTCTTGACCTTAATTGTTTGACCCCTTCTCCCCTTTGATGAATGTGAGACTCAAAGAGAGACATGAGCGACGAGTGCATGCATTTGTTGATTGAAATTAACTAGATTTAATAATGGGACCTGCTTGATATTGTTGATCTGGAAAGAGATATTCATGTGTTCACAACTAATTGCATTTATAAAATAAAAATTTTTACCAAGATTTGATGACGTGTGGAAAAAAAACAGTCGAAAATTATGACCCAGCATTGAATGGAGTCTGAACGTTGGAAGCAAACGCGGGCAAACCTGGCGTCAAGTAACGTGTTTCGATTTCTGTATTTGTGTTGCCTGCTTTTTCTTTGTCATCTGTTTAAGTTATCATCAATTTACATGAATCTAGTAAGGAAAACTAGCTTCATTAAGAAACCCAAGGAACAGGAGAACACTTTCCCTCAAAAATTCTCCGCAACCAAACTGGAAGTAAGCGTGTCGGCTCAATTTATTATTATAACAGAAGAAGAAGAAGAAATAAAACCGCATCAGGGCATCCTAACTACCTGAACTAATGGATTTGCGGGAAAAAATGATTAAAATACAGCTAACATTCGACGACTTTTGATTTCATCCAGAAAGAAAGTATATAAGAAGAAAAAAACCCATGTGTAAATGAATAAGGAATAAAATTACTGAAAGAGATGCTTGGAAATCGCTTCAATACAGTCTATCTTCATTGTCTACAATGGTCTGATCTTTACGATTCCAAAAAGACCCGACGCATTTATCTGCTTTTGGCTCAAAGTCCTATAAAATGTGCTTTTCAACTCTATACCTCTCAAAAGTGAAATGTTATCAAATTTTTGTACAAAACAAATCAAAAATCAAAAAAATTGATGTATAACAGGTTTAATATTTACATCTTTGCTTAAATATTTGCAGTAAAGAAATTCATAATCTTGGCTTACCAATTTGCTAGATTTGTCAAACCGTTAATTTTTTTTGTCAATTTCAATGTTTAAACTAAAATACCTGGAAAAATCAATCCAATAATTTGTGAGTGATTTGAAATTTTGCACACGATGTATCAAGTACAGAACCTCATACGATTACTTTTTGTAAGGCATTATACTTCCCTACATTTTAAATATGTTGAAACGCCGAAAAAAAAAAACAAAAAAAAATAGAATTTCAGCCATAATTTGGATTCTTACCCCTCTCTTTACGACTTGTAGCACCTGCAATGCAACAATCATGGAAGTTTATTTTTCGTCAATTTATGTCTATAATAATCATGAGATCAGTTTTCTTTCTTTCTTTAAAAATTCATGTTAAGGATGTTTTTTTTCTTTCATTCTTTAGGCGGGCATGGCACATTTTCGAACCTCATTAACAATATAGTCCACGTCATTATGTACTTTTATTACATGATGTCTGCGATGGGCCCGCAATATCAAAAGTATCTGTGGTGGAAAAAACACTTGACTACACTTCAGCTGGTAGGTTTCATTACATGGCTTGTCATTAATTGAATATAATTTTTCTAATTATTTAGGTGGACATGGCACGTTCTCGAACCTCATCAACAACATAGTTCACGTGATTATGTACTTCTACTACATGATGTCTGCGATGGGGCCTGAGTATCAGAAGTATCTATGGTGGAAAAAGCACTTGACCACGATTCAGCTAGTAGGTTTTATTGGATTAACATAAACACAATAATGGAAATCTTCTTTTATTTCATGAGAAAAAGGGGGGAAAAGTTATATCCAGCGCCTATAGTAAAAAGAAAATGCTGGATTTTGTTAGACAACTGCAATTAGACATAGGCAAAAGATTCATTTTCATGAAATATAAAATGCACTAGGCAACGTCTTCTTTAGATAGACTGATTCTGGTTGAATCCGTCTTGCGAGCTGATCAGTGAAGTTGATGGACAAAGCGATAGAAATAAAAGAGGAAAATGGATCGATCCTAATTGGTTGGCACGGGCGGTTGTTATAGACTTGGCGGAAAATTATGGACCAACTATCTCGTAGGGAGCCGCTACTTATTCCATCACATTATTTGTCCATTGCAACCACCCCGCTTCCACCAATAGGAACGCTCCATTTTCTCTTTGTCTTTCGCCTTGTCTATGAATCTCAATAATCAGCCTGCAGTTGATGTTTTCTACATTTCGTTGTTTTTCTTACAGACTCACAATAAAAAGCGTATTCTTTCCACATTAGAACGCTTTTCTTTTTCTTCCCGAGAAGGGAGATAAGGGGACAATATTGTCCATGAATTTTGAGACCGGCTTTTACTGCCTGCAAAGCTGGGAAAGGAATGGAACATAGAGCTAATTTCGATGTTTAATACAAATTGCATTTATCAATTACATAAGCTTTAGAGGTGAGTAATAGCCATAAAAAAAGATGTGAGGCTCACTCAAAAACGCAAAGCCACGATGTTCATTTCTCTTCTTAACCGAATGTTACCCAAGTAGCACACTGCAACGAAATTATTGAACTTAAATTGCAATTTGATTTCGATAAAATTGTAATTTTTTTACCATCAAATTGCAATATTTTTACATCATTTGGTAGATTTATTCCGATTTTAAACAATCGACAAAATGAGCTCCATGTGTCAGAAAGATAGGCAATATGCAATGCAATGAAAAATTGCAACTTATTTCAATTGTATAGCAATAAGTTTCAATAAATGGGGCCCCTTCAAATAAGAGGTAAGCAACATACACAACACTTAGTGGAATTGCAATATTTTTACAATGTAATCGCCCCTTATTGCAATCTGTGCTACTTGGATATTAGTGCTTCTGGCTGCTTGATAAGTATTATGAAGAATGGGTCAATTTCTGAACTATTTATATTCGTTTGTTTACTCATTCAGGCTCAATTCACCCTGGTTTTCTTCCATTCGCTCCAAGTCCTGGTCTTCGACTGCAGCTACCCAAAACTGGTGGCAGCTCTCCTCTTGGTCCACTCGACCATCTTCTTCGCGCTCTTCTTCGACTTCTACCAACAAGCCTACAAGAGGAACCAGCGCCCACAAGCCAACGGCAAAATCGAAATGAACGGCAAGGTCGAAGCGAACGGCAAGCACGAAATGAACGGCAAACCTATGCTCAACGGGAAACACGAGATGAACGGCAAACCTCTGCTGAACGGAAAACACGAAATGAACGGCAAACTCTTGATGAACGGTAAATCACTCATGAACGGGAAGCCTGAGTTAAACGGGAATAACAACAACTACTTGAACGGCAATCACGAGATGAACGGTAGATTGACGATGAACGGGAAGCCTGTTATGAACGGGATGAACGGTAAATACGAGATGAATGGTAAATATGAGATGAACGGTAAATATGAGATGAACGGTAAGATGGAGTTGAACCATAACAATAACCGAGAGCTGAATCATAACAAAGTAGACTAGGGAAGCCGGAGGAACGGAAATATGGTCCGAATACTCAACTGACCGACCCGATTTCGCGATCGGCGGTTTCCTTTTGGATCCCTTCGGATCGAGCATCGAGCCATGCTCGTATGATCCCTGGGCGTCGCGCGCGCGTCTCCCCCACGCGACACGCGAACAACGAAAATGTACCTGCTTAAAACAAGCGAAACTGATACTTGAAGTAGTTATTAAGCTATTATTCTTCTTAAGTGAGTAAAATTTAAGTACGTAAACTTACAACTTAAAAATTCACTAATGCTCGTAACTCATGTGTATCCATGTGTATAGTAATGTTTTGTTTTTAGGACTTGTAACTGTTTAAGACTGAATGTCATACGGCGGGTCCGTCACAGAGCCCTTTCTTAGTCTGATATAGCCTGTTTTGGACGAGCTTGTCACGTGACCTTGAACTGTTATCGAAAAAATCTTATATTAAAAAGGAGCAAGAAATACCAAATAATACCAACTTAAATTTTGCCAATCAGTTAGCTTTCGTGCTGATCATCAGATGGTTAAAATTTCAAGGTCACGCCCTTTGCAAAAGTCACGATTTTCCCCGGAGCGAGCTGTGCAGTCATATACTGTTCGTACATTTGCTCAGAGAATGTGATTTTTCAACAAGACTGACAGCAGATTGTCAATAGCTCGCCGTTTCTTCTCCATGCGTTAATTTGACGCAACTTTTACAACAAATTTTGTGAGATGTTGACTCAAATTTTAACCACACTATCGTGTTTTTGCAAAAATCTGCTATGTTTATTATCTTTCGAAGGAATCCGGTTTATCTGTCTTATCATGATTCTGAGAAGGTGCACTCGCTACAAATTCATGCAGATTTATTTCTGATGGTCTTCGATAGTTAAAAAAAAATTTCAATACTATTTGGAATCGGTGACCTGTATTTAAAACAATATTGCGGAAACCTGGCTGCTAGTGAATTCTATCTTAAGCGGGGACACTTGATAAAACGTGCAGCTGAAACACAAATTATTTAATCAAAACAATGTGTGTTATTTTTTACCTAGATGCAAGTTTGATGAGTGATCAAAATTTCTCTGAGGGGTTCATACCCTCTCGTTGATTGATACGTAATTCTGCACGGAAAAACTGCACGCGGCACCATTTTCCTAATTGGAAATTAGTGTAAGAATTCCCGCTCTTAAATTTATATGATCTCACTTTTACGCCATAACTAGGCACGTTGGCCACATTTCCAGCATTTTTAAGTCTATTTAATTGACTCAAGTGGTGTTTTCTTACCCGGCACGATACACTGTTCGGCAGTGCGGTTCCATAACGTTAGAACACTGCAAAAATACTGTGATACGTTCCAATATCCGTGACAAATTTTCACTCGTTGAAATTTTCAAAGCGATCACTGTCAACCACCAATTGCTGATCAGAATTTTTGTCGGCTCTAGTGCTGATTGTTTGTTTCTGATTCTTGCCTCACAACCGGGCAGCGAAGCTTTTTTCGTTGAATTCTTTCAAATCATCGCATTCTTGTAAATATTAGTTTTAATTCTAATGATACCGGTTAAATTATTGCGTTTGGATGGTTCTGTTTAGTAAAGGCGTGCAGTATTAATGGAACCAGAATCGTCTCAATACGAGCATTTCTGAATTGGTTGTTCATTAATTCGTTCTAACCTGACTGAAACTCTCTTGAACATGTGTGAAAAGTAAAATCGAACCTAATACTGACACAATGTTGCGATTATATCTGTTATGTATGAAGTTGAGTTAATATTTAACGGAAGATACTGCAACGAGTGTAGGTGCGCCAAAAACAGAAGATAAACGCAGATATTTGCTGTAAGATGAAGTATCCGTAAAATTGCAATCTACGATTCAGGTGAAAAATGAACTTTAATCATCACGAGAAAAACTCAAAAACTAGTAACACCTTAAATCATTCTAATCATTTATTTTAGTGGAACGCATGCATTCAAATTTATCTCCTATCATTTTTTATTTAATATTTTGAACTAGATTATTTCGGAAAAATATAAACGATGCTTTTAATGGAAGAACTTTAAGGAGGATGAGATATTATTTTTAAAATTTAAAGCGTTAATTCTCAAGTTTCATTCTGATTTGAAACGGTGATTTTATTCTATAATGGGGTTGTTACATGAACCAAATTTCGGATTTTAAAAAAAAGGCGCTAAGTAACATCAAGATCAAACCAAGAGTGACAGTTTTGAAGTTTTAGCCTTGCATAATACGCAATTTTGGATGTAAACTTTACCAACTCCTTTCACAATCAAAGTATTTTTTATCAATCATACATTTTTCACATGGTAACTTTAATTCCCATTTTGTATTTTTATCTCCACCAATTGATGGATTGATTGATTGAAGTAACCGTAGATCGAATCACCATAGATCTCTCAAACGAATTATGTCCTTCACGCGTGCATTGTAAATACTTAATAATGTATTCCTAATGTTAGATGGATTGAATCATTTGCGCAAAAATACTTTTATGTGCCATATTGCAATGAGCATTAAACCCTCTACGATCAAAATTTATAAAATTGAATTGATAAAAAATTTGCAAGTTTGAATAAACGCTATTCCTTACATCGATATAAAAACCGACGCATTCATTTTAAATGATAAAAGATTTTTGTTTTTCTTACAAGGGGGTCTAATATTACTCTTCCAAGGGTGCTTACTTGAAGGGTACCGCTACATTCAAGACATCTGTGTAGACTAACAATAAATAATCAACAGGAACAGAAATTCCACAGAAAGCTAAAAAATAAAATGAAAAATTTAAAGATCATGATAGAAAAGCTTATAACGCATACATGTTTCTCATGTCGTTATTTATTACTGCAGTGAGCGCTACAAAGTAAGGTAGTAGTAGTAGTAAAATAATTTTATTTTAAAGCGGTGCTTTAGCATCTAAGGCCATTTGAGTCATATGAAAAAAAAGTAAGAAAACATCTGGAATCGTTCGGACTATACTGTTCGATAAAACGATAGGCAATAACTTGATTCGTCCTCTATCAATTTTCTTAATTCGCCTCTATCCCTCATCTTTTCTAGATCCAGAGTTAGAGTTAGCGCAGTCAATCCCCGATCCTCCTTTTTCCTCAATCCATAGACTTGTTGATTTTTCTTAAGTGTACAAACTATTCTATTCAATTTATATTTATTTCAATATTTATTTATAAAGAGTACAATTTTACCCATTGGTTTGTACATATTCATTGCATTTATACTCTTCTTTAAATGTAGAAATAGGTTATTTATTTTCTTTTTTTAAACAAGGCCTCAATGTGCAATATTAGGTATTGACATCATCATCTTCTTCTTCATCTCGCCTCATGATTATGACTGTGAATCATTTCATTCATGAAAATCACCTCATCTAATTTTTTTTTTTTTTCAATTCTGAATGACACGAAAAATTTAGTCATTCATCAGTTTTCTTCCCTCTCTCATACTCATCCATTACATTTGATACATCGTCAGTTCAAAGCAGATAAAGGCGCCCGCCACATTTTCAAGCACCCGTAAAACTCTGGGCCTATCGTCCTGAAATATGACGAAGGATCTCAAAAGACATAGTGACAAATTCATAATCGCAATTTGGATAAGTTACATTGGTTGTAAACTTCCAAATAAAAGTATTACGCATTATATACTGATCACGTTCATACATATCAGTGGCGTGGCGTGCTTTGCGGTGTATCGATTGATCTGCTTCTTAAACTTATGGAAAAGGATCGATGAACAGGGTGTTCGCAACGAACACCTTAATAATCGATTCTTTATCATTGCTTCCAATGGGGAAATATCGATAATCGATCATTCACGCCTCGCCACTAAATGCATTATCTTAAATACATATCTTCTCGAGCGTCATCATCATACCATCTTCTCATCCTCATTATCACGTCACGAATGAATGATTTTCATTTTAACATTCATACTCATCGATAGAAATATCAGTGCATTTAGTTAAGCAATAACTTACGTAAAAGTTTCTTACTCTTACATTTTATTACATTTCAAATTTATTTTAAAATGCTTCATTAATCGGACTTGCATGGGCCCATTGCGGACTGTGTGGGCCTTGTATCCATTTTCTCATCCTGATTTTTCCTTGAACATTCTGAACTTCTATATCATTATCATTTTCATTTCCATGATTCCTAACGTTTCTAATTTATTTGTAATTCTAATTTATTTTGATTAGTTTAGTTTTAAGTGGAAAAAATCGATCAAAATCAAAGCTTTCCATAAATCTCTCGAAAATAATACTCGCTGCTGTTCATTAATTACACTTCACGCTTTTTCCTTTTCTTTTTTTTTTCTTTTTGAAAGATGACCGAAAGGTAAATTTGCTATTACAGTAATTAGTATGGAACGTTGAAGCTTTAAATATTGAAGTCCATTCGAAATTTGACTGATTCTGTACGAGCCACCGATTGAATCAATTTAATCGCTCCGTGGGATCTAAAACTCTAATGTTCCGTATCAAGATTCTACTTTTATTTCTTTGGAAAACGTAAACTATGCGATTTAATGCTATTTTAACTGTACATATGTAATTTGATTCTTTTTCTTGCTTTTCTTAAGCTTCCATCTTACGGTGACATCTTGATTTTATCGAATTTTATCGAGCAGTATATTACGATGTGTCCTCTTGATCTTAATTTGTCTAAATGCGATTATCGCAGATTGGTTAAACTGTGTTTCTTCCTTTGAAAATCACAAATGATCGATTCCTAATGAGACAATTTGCTTCATCTAGAATCGATAGTTTTTAACACATTTAAACGAGCAGAACCCAAGGATTGACAAATCTCCAGAATCGCCACTGAATTCATGAACTGCTTGCACTGTTAGAAGATGTGTAATATTTCCAGAGACATGGGTTTTGTCCTCTGATTGCTGGATAGTAAGAAAAGTATATCGAAACATAGTGTATGTGTTGATAATTTTCCAGAAACTGTTATTAAGTACTTCTGAAGTATACGACAGTTTTGTTTTTCCAAGGTACATCGGCCATTTGATGTGATTCGCGTAAGTTCAAAGATCAAAAATAGTGCGCTTAAAATAGGTGTAAAGAAGAAACAGTCTTATCAGCACTCCCGTTTGGAAAATCAATATTATTAGGCGTTCAAATTTATGATTGGAAAATAAAGGAATACTGGATAAATCGAAACCCGAATCTCATCCTCCTTAAATTTTGTTTCCCTTCCTTTTTTTAAGTAGGGGTAGTAATTTTGTCTAAGGTTTAACCAAACAGTTAAAAAAATAAATGTATTTAAAAATGAAAACGTATCGACCAAACAGAAAAATGAATTGGTTCAGCAGGCAAAAATAATCGGAAATTTCCTTCAAAAACTTTACTAATTTTTTTTTGTAAAATCAATTTTTATTCTGAAATGAGTCCCACACAAGTTTGTTTTCATCAAGTAAAATTTAAAAATATTATGGGGCAAACAGGGAAAATAAAGAATTTTTTCTATTATCTTCTCCTCATACTCGAGGACAAAGATATCTCTATTTGTAAATGGTCCAGAAATGATGTGCTATACGCGTGGAAAGATTGAATATCTGCAATTACGGAACTTCATCTGACACAAAGCTCAATTACGTGTACGTATCATATTAGTTATGTTATATATTTTGTAATTCAAGCTCTCTTTTGTATTTATAAAGTGTGTGTAAGTATACATTCTTTTTATTTCTGTATTCGTTATAATATCATGAACAGATAAATATATATTTGTATGAGTCTATAAGTTTCTTTTTATTTATTTATTTTCTCCTTGTCATTAAAATGTAATATGAAAACAATTTTACTTGTGATGAAAAAGTGACGCGAAGTTAATTTCACTAATTTTATGGTGAAATGTATAATTTACAATAATAAAATCCAATACTTTTTCTGATCCCTTTTTTAGGAAATGTTATACTGTCACTCTGATTGTTCTCTTAATACGTCACTCAGCGAATGATTTAATATCTGATTCATGCATTTAAAAATAAAGAGAAATATTACCCTATAAAGTGAAAAATTGATGCAGTGCTCTCGAAAACTTTCAATGATCGCATAATAATAAACTATTCCACAATTTTTTTTAAAAAAAAACAAAAAACCAAAAATCGAGATTTGCGATTCTGCAATTTAACATCGATATAATAAAACTGCCTGGACGCAACAGCAAAAAAGCCCCAAGAGGGTGTCCAACGTTGAGTGAAAAAAGAGAAAAAAATACATCAGGGTCCAGAGATCAAAATAATCATACAGGCGTCATGAACGTAAAAGATTTAAAGACTCGGGGGTGGCGATTGATAGGCGGTAGCCGGTTCCAATGGGTGGGGAGGGGTGCGGCAAGGGGAGGGGGCGAGGGTGGTCAGGGGAGGGGGTGAGGGCGGAAGGAAGACGGGGGTGACAAAATCACATTGATACACACATTAACTACCGGCCTGAAATTATCCGAGGCGATACGATAAGCGGGAACTGACTATTTATAAAACCAGGTTCTCCGATAGGAGGGCAGCGTCTGATCCGACGATTTCGGCGAAGGGCGCGAAAGACAACGGAGGGATGGGACGGGGCGGCGGCGCTGGAGGGCGGCAGGGGTGGGTCTGGAGCGATTGTGATTAAAGCTATCTTGACATGGCACAAACTTCGTCACGTGGCGGGCGCAGTGGCTAATATGTTAATCCGAAGTCACTTGACTTCGAGGGGGAGCAAATACCCCTATTAACGACGCCCGTCGATTCCTGCCCGGGGTCGGTCGCGCGACCTTCACTTAATCTCGTATTTAAACTCATTTTTGGTCGAAAATTATACCTCGATTTACTTTTGCCGGCTCATTGAGCGTTGACCCCTTGCCACGACGGTTTGCCTCCACCATCACCAAAAAAAAAAAAAAAAAAAAAAAAAAAAAAAAAAAAAAAGTCATATTCGCGAAACAATATCATTGATCCTTTTCTGCTCGATTTGTACAGCTGCGAGGTCTCTCATTTTTCTCTAACTTTATACCCTCTGCTGATTTTGTACATGAGTGATAAAATAAGGTAACATGGTAGTAACAACAAGGAAGAGGTTAAATTTTCACCTAAGAACCCACTGAACATATATTAGGTACAATCGAAAACACAAGAAAATGCGGAGACAAGTCTAAAATACGAAATACAAAGGCGGGACGTTTCGGTACCTTACGGCACCATTATCAACTGCTAAAATAGAATTAAAAATAAAAAAGAAATTGAAATAAAAACCAGCAAACGGCTTTACATGGTGGAATTGGTATTGAAATGAGACTGCAGTCACTATATATATGTGCACTATATATGCACAGTACCAATTCCACCATGTAAAGCCGTTTGCTGGTTTTTATTTTAATTTCTTTTTTATTTTTAATTCTATTTTAGCAGTTGATAATGGTGCCGTAAGGCGTCGAAACGTCCTGCCTTTGTATTTTGTATTTTAGCCTTGTTTCCGCATTTTCCTGTGTTTTCGATTGTCGTTTCAGTTTCGGGCTGCTTTTACATTCTCTTTGCTTTCCACTGTATTAGGTACTTTATATGAATGCACCTGAACAGGGCCGGATTCACCTACTTGTCGCCCATGGGCCGCCTATATGTTGCCGCCCCCTCCTCATTCGCTTTAAAACTCGATAAAAACCATCAAATGAACGTGCCATCGGGGGAGGGGTGCATAAGATGCAGTTATTCGTGTTAAACACATTTTTTGGGAAAGCCCTGTCAACACTACTAGCAAAAGTTCAGGGAACTTTGCGCGAAAGTTAAGTTCCGTAAACCTATCTCTGTGTGAACAAGACCTTCTATTCATAAGAAATTAACGAAAAAATTATTAAAGAACAAACATAAATGTGGTTCAATGATTTTAACTTCCGCCGCCGCGCCGCGCAGACAGCACCGTGTTTGGCGCAACGCGTAAAGTATTCCGATAGTTTTGTAGGCGCTATGAGTTTCACGCCGACGACCGCTGCTGAACGCACTGTGTTTGACGCAATGCGTGAAGTATTTACGCAGTCTTGTAGGCGCTATGCGTTTCACGCTGACCGCACTGTGTTTGGCGCAATGCGTGAAGTATTCATGCATTCTTGTAGGCGCTGTGCGTTTCACGCTGACCGCAATGACCGCACTGTGTTTGATGCAATGCGTGAAGTATTCGTGCAGTCTTGTAGGCGCTAATATGTGTTACATGCCAATCGCAGCGCCGAGGGCTTCTCCTTTTCATCTCGAGTCCTCGTCATCATTTCTCTCTAAGTCGCGCCGTTCCAGGCCAAATTGCGTGTTTGATTTCTCTCTTAACTCGACTTATTGAGGGTGCTGTCTCTTGTATCACTAAGAGACGACAAAATTAGAAATTACTGTACTCTCAGGAAATGACAGATTTTGTCGCCTTTTCTCTTTTGTAATTTTGTTTTTATAAATCCGATTTTTTTTTTATACTTATACTTTAAAAAATTGCAGATTTTTGCTGCCCCTTAGATTTGCCGCCATGGGCCGCGGCCCATGTGGCTACCCCCTTAATCCGGCCCTGCACCTGACTTAAAAATGGACACTTATCCTCACAATGTCCGGGGCTGGGCCCTGATACCGAGAAGAACACATGTATGACAATTTCCATGTCACAATGAAGATTGTTCCAGTTTATTGAAATTCTTCCATGCTCAATTTGACAAGGGCTGCTGGACTGCCGTTTCCTCTTTAAAGTCCAAGAGACGCAAAATCTCTGCGGCCTAAACCAGCGCAAAGCACATCCATATTTTAGAGTTCACTCAATCTCCTAAGGAAAAATTTAAGACGCGAGGAGGCGTGAAAATATGTTGATAAGCTCACAAGTCGTTACGGAGTGATATGGCTCAGTGTTTCCTAGCCTCAAGATCAAAACTCATTAAAACACGTCCGAACGAGGAATTGCATAATTTCAGAAGTAAATATTTTTTAAAGATGCCAACCGCGAGAGGTGAATGCAAAGACGAGCGTTTAGACATTCATCGTACTAGGTAAACACTCGACAGGATATTTTCCTGATCAAAAGATAATTAGAAAGGGGGAAAACTGAAGGAACGAGGTAGAAATTTAGTGGTAAATAAGGGCTGAGTCCATTCAGAAGAGCATCCGGAGGCTAAGCAATAGCGACGGGTAGATGTCTCAAGTGAGCGTTCATGAACGGAAATAAAGAAAGTCATCAATATTAAAAAGATTTAGCTCGGTTGGCTGAGAGGACTTGATAGTGTAACCTCTTTGCGGTACAGGGATGGTTCCCTGCTCCCTCTAGGAAAAAAAAAACCCTATGGAAGAAACTGGAGACACTGCTATCAAACTTACATGTTTTCCGCTGGAATAATACAGATTTTAATTTCATTTTGAAAGAAGTCTGACAATCTCTGCTTACATGAGCTCACAGCTCCGCAGAGCTACTAGAGAGCACAAGTGTGACACTGTCTCCTACCCCCCACAGTTTCTCCCTCGTTGACCGACAGGGAGGAAGAGAGAGAAAAAGAGATCTCGAAGGACAGAAAAAGCTGCGGATGAAAAGTGGGGGAGGCTTTTCAAGTTTAATCTGAGCGTGTGGGGCCCCCGGTATCTTGATCATCGGGAGAGAGGCGCAGACGAGAGAGAAAGACCGCAGGGCCGAAAGAGTGAAAACCGGGAAAGCGCGTGCAAGATGGTGGAGAAACCCCCGTTCTTGCGCCCCCACCCTGTCATCTTCAGCGCGAGACACAAATCGCATCTCGCAAACATTAGCCACTTGTAAGACATGTTGACGGGGAGCACGGCGTGGCGGTGGGGGCGGGGGCGAGAAATCAAGATGGCGGATGTGACGTCATTCATCTCGCGATATTGATCGCCTTTGCCTACCCCTCCAGGGGTAGATAACATTATGCGGTTTATATCTTGAGCAAGCAACCGAGTCGTTTCTATCTCGGAGCGATCTCTCAAGACATATTCATCAGTACTTGTTGAGCGGAGTGCACCGCTGCGGCGAGCCAGCATTAAGTCATCTCCCGAACAATGTCATTAAACTTATCTTGCTTATTGAAAACTCATCTTCATACATTTTTCCTCTATCCAGACCACTTTTCGCGCCCTGCTCCGAGATATCTGATGTATCCGTTTTACAAGCTCTATAATATCTCTCGTTTCCTTCCGCCGAGTCTTTACAATTAGCCAACATCTTCAGGAGAAAACTGCGCTGTTAGCCAACCGTTTTCCAACGATACTCAACCACACTGTTACTTGAATTTTTATGGTCATATTCTTCCCCAGTTCATCACAGGTCACTTCCACAAGACCTTAAGATTGATTCGCGGAATGAGACTTAAAAACAAAAGTATGGTTAAAGTATCAGAAATTTTCGTTAATTTTTGGTGGAAAGTCGATCACTTAAACCACTCTAAGCAGTGAATACTCTCTCCCTCTCTTGAAAAAAGCTTGCAATTTTTATAAGTAGGTGGGTAGATGTTTGCCTAGCTATTAAAATTGAGCGGTTCAATGTTATGGGGAGGGAAAGTTATGGTAGGGATATTTTAACAACTGATAAATAATTGATGTACCTGATGATATCGTATAAGCAATCACCCTATCAAATTCTATGATATTTCCTAAAACGATAGGGCATGCATTTCCGACATATTGTGTTGTCTATACTATTGTTTCTTTTTAGACCATTTATGGTGACTTCCGAAAGTCTTTCTCAAAGTCAAAGTTCTTTTTTTTTTTCTTTAGATCTTGACATCCTGACGTGGTACTTTTTCTTCTTTCATTTTTAATATCTAGTAAACTTATAAAGCTGCGATATTTTGAAAAAGGTACTTTCATGAGAGCTCGCTATTTTTTCCCCTCAATGTTGATGAAATGACCACGAAATTGGATGGTCCAGTATCATACTACAGTTTATTAAAACAAAGTCGTCTCAACCAATACAGAAGCACTTTTAATCGCGATTATAAACTCTATTATGAGCTGTACGTGTAATGATGGTTCAGAAAGTCTGTGAGTCCTAACACAGGAGTTTCAAAATGACTTTATAGTTTCCAACTAGTTAGGTGCAAATGCAGTGTGAAATAACCCTCAAACTTAATGGGAAGTATATTTTTTGGAAATTTCTCATAAAGTTTCTTCGGGTACTTAGAAGTTTATATCCGATAAGCTTTTTAATCAAATTTAAAAAGGATAACAAGACTATACGTAGCGTATCACGGGGGTGGAATACCCTACTCACTCGCGGCTTACACCGAGAGAGAAAATACTGGCGGAAGAATATTATGTATGTCGCACATTAGAAACATTTATCCGAGAGGCAGTGGTAGAGGAAGAGGGGGCTGAGAGGGCACGGGGACACAGCGAGACGGAGGCAGAGAGATTGGTATCGGGAATATTTATAACCACCTCAGAGCTCGCGTCTTAAATTGCAAATATTTAAATACATATTTTTAACGGGGTGTATTTTTGTAAATACAGGAAAAAGGGAAGTTCAAATGGGGAGGGATGCTGATGGTATCCATAGCGACGCACTCCCCTGATAACGCCCTTATCTCCCGCTCGCAGATAGCACCCCTATCCCCCCTGTTCTCCTGTCTCCCCCGCTTAGCCCGCCTTCTCCGAAGTCATCTCCAACAATATCTTATAAACCACCCTGACAGCAACGAAGATAAATGTATTTCTGTCTTCATCCCTCTCACTGTATGCCTCGCGCTTACTCGCACAGTTGAGCTTGAACGTTACCAGATTTTGCGAATAATCAACCCATTCTACGTGGAGATACCTAAAGACCCCTTGTAATTTTGTCGCCATGTCGTGCACCACCGCGGAAAATGTTGAGTGCACTGAATTTAGTATGACACAACCTGATGCTAGCCGAGTGAATTATTCCACTCATCATACAGTTAAAATTGAAAAATATGCAAGTAAAAAAAATACCATCGTAACTTTCCCCGTTTTTCTTTATTGACTTTGTGGGGGAAAAATTGATGAGATTACGATACCATATGAAAAGTTGATAATAGTGCTCTGTTCTAGAAAACAAAATTATGACATCAGGGACAAGCTGGCCCAGGTGGCTATCGCCAACTCGCCACCCGGTAACACAGGTAAAAAATAAGAAAAAATAAAGGCGTATAAAGTGACAAACAAAAACACTGGAGCCTCTCTGAAACTCATTTCGGGCGAAAATTAGTACTTGCACGGAAGAACCAGGCCCGCAGGCCCAAGCAAGGGAAAATCAGGGGCCTAGCTCTGTTTACACTATAAATACTAATTTTACCTGAATCAATTTTAATTATATATTTAAATTCACCATTTTTATTTATTTTTCTATGTGTTAATTTTTTCTCTATCATATTAATACCTCGATACACAAAACAGCAATCTACGAATATTAAGTTTCCTATAGAACGATTTTAGAGTGATAAACAGAGAAATACCTCACCAAAAAATAAAAAATACAAAATGAAGTTACAGCTCCACGCCGCGCCAACGTCCTGGTTTGATGTTTGGTGAATTTTCCTGCGTTCTGCCCTCGAGCAATCGTTACATGTAAGAAAGGAACTACCATTCGACCACGTGGGTTCTCGGGTAGCCTAAACTAAAAACTAAAGGCAAACTGACAGTGAGTAAAGTTACCGCTTCGCAGCCACGCTCTGTGAGTCATTCCAGCAATTTCTTTTTTTTTTGCCATTATCTATCCAACATTGTGTGAAAATGTGGGGGTCGCTGTTAGAGAGAGAGAAAAAAGAAAAAAAAGAAGGAGAAGAAAAAAAATTGGTCCTGAGTTTCTATCAAAATGGAGGAAAATTTTGGAAGATCCAAAAAGTACTTTAATTTGACGCAGGAGCATTGTAAAAAATCTTAGGTCTTCATCCCAATTCGTTCAAAAGTTATTTTTATCATTTTTTCATTTTCTTCATCTACTTATCCCTCTTCTCTCTCAAATCATTCTCTTCTTTCCCTGATATTCTTATACCTTTTTTTCTCCTTCTTCTTCCTCTATATATCTCTTCTCTTAACTTCTTCTCCTCTTTTTCCTCCTCCTCTTTCTCCTCCCCACTCCTTCTACTTTTTCTACTTATACTAATTCTTCTTCTTCCCTGCTAGTCACTTTTTCATTCTCTTTTCTTCTCCCTCTTTTCTATTTCTTCTTGATTTTTCTTTTTTTCTTTTCTCTATTCTGTACTCTTGCTTCTCTTTTCCTCTATTTCTTATCACTTTTCTTATTATTTTTTCTCTCCTCTGATTCTTCGTCCTCTATTTTCCCTCCTCCTTATCTTTATCTCTGTTTCTCATTCTTATTCTTCTTCCTCTTTTTCACCGCTTTCTCTTCATTTTGTTTTTATGTTATTGTGTCTGCAACAATACGCTTTCAGAGACTGTCTAACTCCTAGATAGAGGATGATACCACTATTCGACCACATGGGAGCCTGTGTTGCCTACCCCAAAAATTGAAGGCAAACCGTTTACTCGGATTGAAGTTAAGACAGGAGTGATGCATAAAAGTAGTAAATGACTCCAGACAATAGTGAAAAACACTACGCTCAAGGGAAGTATGGAAAAGTAAAAAGAGTGCACTGCAGGAGGAGGGGGCCCTCTTAACAGCGAGGAGAGAAGTCACCAAAATAAATTAATTTAAGTGGAGTGATTTGAACTTTACGTTATTGCAATTCACACTGAATAAGACATATAAACTAAGATTAGTATTGAAATTAACTATCAGATTTTTAACAGCATATAACTATACATGAATGCAATTTAATATTTTATAAAACATTTCACAATTGCACCCCAATATTTTTAAAAGCCTGGATCAAAATTATAAAAATTCAAAGAGATAAAGAGGGAAAGAAAAAAGGTTTATTTAGAGGTATCTACTAATAGCCGCAAAAATCATAAAAATCTGCCCTAGCACATATCTAGAATGTAATGTGACAATGAAATACAAATTTGGAGGGTCAAAGAGATAAAAATTATTATTATCATCTGAATATTTGAAACATATTTTTTTTTTCATGTTCAAGCATTGATTGATTCGACAACACTGGTCGAAGGCCGTGTAACTTTCGCACTTTTCAGATTCTGCGTGTCATTAGTGGGCGTCCCTTCGTAATAGATGGGCGTCCCTTTGGCTGCTTTCACACGGGTCTTAAAAAACAAGCAGCGGCGGGTCCACCCTTCACCCCTCGCCCAACCCCCTCGCCCTCCCGGCGCCACCACCGATTCGGCGAACCCGGTCCACTTTCCGCGGAGAAACATGATTGATCGCGCTATTTGTTTTGCAGCTTATAATTATCATAAGTCCCTTCATGAGTCCCTTCATGAGTCCTCGCGCGTGGTCGCGGAACCGTGTCCCTTTGCTTTTTACATTTTCCTCGCCGCTCGCTACTCCTCAATAATCCCTTCACTTGTGGAGTCATCCGCTGGGAAACTCGAAAATCCAATGATTTCGCCCACTTAATTCAGATTAGCTTTTGACTTTTTGACAGGTCCGCACGGTCGGATCACGGGTTTATTATTTCGGCTCATTTTGCAACGCCGTTGCTTCACACTCGCATATCAGTGTGATCGTTTTAGGGTTCTGCATGTGTGACCTTCTTGGTAAAAGGGACCTTGGTTTGCTAAATTATAAATCAAATTATTGGTACCAGAGATCAAAAGGCTCGAAAATCTCAAACCAACCCGAATGACGATTTGCAGTTTGTTGTCCGGAAAATGTTTCGAGAATAGATCATGGTTATTTTTAACGATTGGAATCACTCTCGTTCCTTTCCATTGACACACGGGACACATTAAAACCATATTGCAGCAAATAAGGGGCAACTCGGTCAACCTAAAATGATTGTTTATAAATCATTTTTGTTGTTGTTTCATAATCATGTTATATATTATTGACAACCCAACAATTTGGCATTTAACAATAAGAATGATGACAAAAATGTCGACAAAAATTAATTAGCACTGAAATAAACAAGATAAATAATAACTATGACAATCCCGAAACGCCTTCATTATTCTCTGAGTGCTTGGCTCAGGTAGTCTGCTGTCTTGGAAGCGAAGACAATTGCCTGTCTCTTGTTTTGAAGGCGCATCATCTGCTCTCAAGAAACGAATTCATATTTGTTTTCGCAGTAAAGTAACAGACTTTTTTTTTTTTATTTATTCAAAGCAAGTAGTTAGTATCTTTGGGTCATAAAGTGCTCGATAATGAGACTTTTTGATTGATAGAACAAAAACTTTTTATTATTCAGTCTCAGTCATCCTGAAAAATCCGGTCGTAATATTGAAAACAAACTAAATTATAGCACAAATGAAAATTCAGACTCATTCACTGTGTGGTTTTCTGAGAATGGATGATTAACTATTGTCTTAATTAAGCAGTGATCGACTTGATTAGACAATAATCAAAATACATATAAAACTGTAAAGTAATCGTTTGATCGATTCGAAATATCACAAACTGATTGCTTGTCATAGACGCACGAGTCGTGAGGCAGTAAGTTGGAATTTTGTAGCCAATGTGCGTTAAAAATCGGCATAAAGCTGAAAATCTTAATACAGAGGGAAAAATCTCATGAAAGCACAATTTTCCCTCAAAGAGATACGCTGATTGGTGCAACACTAATCACGACCAATCATGAAGGCAACTGCAGACGCGTTTCGGGTCTAATTGGACCCATCCTCAGCGCAGAGCAGCCTCCTGAATTTACTGCTACCAAGCTCAGAGAGGTTACTAGTGTTGAATCAAACAGCGTATCTCTTTGAGGGAAAATTGTGCTCATATGAGCTTTTTCCCTCTGTATTGAGACTTTCAGCTTTATGCTGATTTTCAACGTACGTTGGCTAAAAAATTCCAACTTACGATCCTAAATACGACTGATATTGATAATTATTTTTCAATACATTATTACAGGTTGAAACATCTTCTAATTACACAATGAAAAATATCTGTTGCAATTATGCCTGCATTTAGTAGGATCAGTGCACAATCTGGGAATTCTAACGAAATAATTAAAGATCAGACTATGACCATATACGCCACCCGAGATCGTGAATTTGGCATCGCCGTGGCTCCGCCTAATTACGCCTTCGAGAGAAGGAGGATAATAAAAAATGTAGGAATTTAAGTTTACTTTCGCACGGACGGGTGAACTTGCCTTCTAAAATTGCTTGAATAAAATACAAGTAAAAAATTGTAAAAACCAAAGTTGACAATTTTGGTTTATTTTTTGTGAAACCTGTTGTGGGCACATTTTTCATTCGAAAAATTTTGGGTTGGATTGAAAATAACTCAAATTGTATCTCTTTTCACGTAATTACCACCTAAAAAATACTCAGAATATCAACGGTTCCAGACCCTGGAACCGCTTTTGACTGATAACTCTGGAATCCAGAGTTATCAGTCAAAACCGCTAGGAAACAGTCGATTTTCTGCCTTTCATTATAATGGGGGGGGGAGGTGAGGAGGGAGTGACCCGTACTTTGTAAATAGGAGAGCAAAAGATTTAGGATCCGGTGTGAAAAAAGCTCCGCTGTCAGAGCCGCATAAAAACACCAAATGACTGTACTGTGACTGTCACGGTTAGTCATCTTTCGGAGAAAAAAATACGACAGGAAAACTGCAACGTCGCAAAGTAAGTTGCGTGGTTTTGCAGTTTTGCCATAGATACACTCGGATATCGGGGATAGCTGTATCGTTTGAATGGAAAAAGGATGTCTTAAGCGAGGCAGGAAGAAGGAGTTAAGACCAAAGGTCTCATTTCGCCTTCAATTTTGATGATACTTCAAGCACATTCATAAAGCCCGAATAGTGGTATCAAAGAGCCGTGTGAGTTTGAGAGCCTTATTCTGTTGTAATCACTTGATTTTTTATATCTCGAGGGTATTTTTCACGAAAGTGTGTCGATTCGACAGTCTCGTGAAATTGAGGAAAACTAAGATAAATTTCCCAAATGTCGAGGATAGTTATGTGGAAAGATTCTAAAGGATGAATATCAACGATTTTCATTTTCCCTGTCTCTTAACGCTCATCTCTCTGCTGCACCCTTTTGCTTAACTACTGATTTTCGAGACGATGGCTCTCTAAAGTCCTCATTTCTACTCTTGCTCGTGAACTTTTTCGACATCTTCAACCTTTAGATTACTAAATACTCAGAAGAATCTTCGTTCTTTGGACATAGTAAACAATGGGAAAAATTCATTGCGAGTGCTTTTCTCAAAGGACAAATTCTGCGTTGGATATTTCAAAGCAGATATTGTCGTAATGGCAATTTTATTTTGTATACTTGGATGCAAAACCTTTAAAATTGGACACATCCAAAGAGCACTTATACTATCATCAAAGAAAAGATCGTTCAAAATATTTTCATGATATAACTAACTAATTAACAAGTCGCTCTTATAGCGCTTCCGTGCGCTCCGCGACGCCCAACCGCCTTTGATAGCAATCCTGCCAGAGCATTTTATTTTCATGATATTCTTTTTTTTTTTAAAAAAAAACAGGGCAAGGGAGCATGATGGTGCGGGGAGAAGAGTTAGCCACGAAACAAGAGAAAAAGGTTGTTCGACCAAAACGAGCGTAGCCCGAGCACATTTTCGAACACCGTTTGCGGGAAATAAAAAATGAAAGTGCCTCCGCAGAGAGAATACATTAAGAGAATTAAAGTTTCGGGAAAGCGCGCCAAAGCCAACACCCAGGAGCTGCAACATAAATCACGGACTTTAAACGGGGCTGATTCCAGCGTTGAACGCGCCCGCCCTACCCTACGCCACCCCTTTCCCCTCCTTCCCTTTCCTAAACCCCCTCCCCCACCCCGCCGTCGCGTCGCGGCGCGTGCTACTTGAAATCCGATTGCCGTGCGATTGTCCGATTTGCATCGCACGATTATGATAACGAATGAGTCCCCAATTTATGATCGGGGTTGCCATTTCACCCCGCCGCTCGCCGCTCGCCCCGTCTTGAAATCGGATATTTGGCAATCGCGCTTTATGAAAACATCCCGTAACTTGACCTCTTGTTCCGCTTGCCGGGGGTGTACCGGAGGCCGAAGAGTTGAAACGCGAGAGGGTGTCTCAACACCTCTCATAAGTCACAGAGAAAAACTAGTAATTTAGCGCCTATTCAAAATTTTTATTGACTACGTTACTAACTGAGCCTTTTGTTTTTATTCAAATGGCCGGTCCGAGTCATACTCGCGGGTATTGATTTACTTTTACGACATGATTTTCTTTTGTAGACGCGCGCGCGCTGAGCAAGAACTTTTGCACTTTAAAAATTGGTGGGTTTTAATGCTTCTGTGTCCCTATCTCAACCATGCTGAAGCATGGTACTGCCGTGCTAAGGATAAACGCCGCATGAACCTTCAGGGGTTGCCAAATTTCCGATAAAACGCGAATTACCTGGTAAACTTATAAAAAATGAGAAACAACTTAATCAGCCAAAATACACATAATAAAAGAACAACTTAATTTGGGGAAAATGCTGCAAATAAAGAACAAAGAATAAACAAAACCTGGAACGTTTCAAAATAGTTACAGTTTCATTTTCAACCGGAAAATAAATTAAAAACAAAAACGAGCCGTCGCTACGCTGTTATTGCGAGACCGAGACTCCGAAACTTATAAATATTTTCCTCCCAATTTTTCAGACAATTTCGTTCGCAATCTCGACTAAAGATTCTGAAAATTTAAAGGAAAAATATTCATAACTTTCCTGAAAAATAAACATTGTATCGAAGGAAATTTGGCGAGTCTCGAATGTTCATACGGCGTTCTTCTTTAGCACGGCAGAATAGGGAGCGTTAGGACACTGGAGCGTCCATTTTGACGGTACAATTACCCGACCGCGTACTTCGTTTGCGGTGTTCGAAAATCTCCGCTCCCGGATTATTTATTTATTTATTTATTTTTTTAGGAAAAACTAATCAGTATCATTTCTTGAAATTTTCTCAGAGTTTTCTTTGCAAAGAGAGGAAAAAGTAGGGAAAGATTTCGATAAAGAATTTACCTTGAGTAGTTTTCCATTTCAAAGATAAAATTTGACAGGAAGTCTACAACGTCGCGAACCGAGCCACATTGTCTATAGTAGTTTCACCGTCGATTTCTAATTGGTTCAACGAACCTTCCTCGAGCTTCATAGGGCTGCTTAAGATTCCCCTCCTCCCTCCCCAAAGTGGCAGACGTGCTCGAGCAGATCAATTAAAATGATCGTATTCATTTTGGTTGTGATTTTGATACGTGATCAGAATGGCAGAATTGTAGTCTTTTGCAGCTGCGATATTTTCATATTACTCGGTGCTTTTATCCGTCTGAGTGAGCAGCATATGTATATCTTTGAGCCGTATGTATTCACTAATTCGATTAGAATCACTCTACTCCTTCAAATCAATGAGATGCAACTGTCATAGCATGTAAGAAAAATCGGTCCATTCAGGCGCATTAAGGTACCTCTGTCCCGCTCTGCGTGAGGTTAGCATGTTCTTTTTCAAGTAAGATCAATAGCGTGTTCCTGAAATAGGCCTGCTGTAATGCTGGTTAAAGAAAACTATCCTTCCACGCTATAAAGAAGACTTTGAATTCCATCCATTGTTAGGCATTTGGATATCTTTCTTGATGTTGACATCATATAGACTTTTTAATCGCGTTTTTTATATTTTCATTGGTAAGAGGTAAGTGTATCAAGTAGTTTTAATACTGGGGGTTGAATTTGTGGCTTTAATTTCGTATCATAGATAACTGCTGAATCCTCGATTGGTGTGACTGTGAAGAGTCCTTCTTATGATACTATGTTAAAGATCTCCAATGTACCCCATTTAATCATTACGAAATCCATATCGACGGTGTTCAAAAATCTCCGGTCCTGTTTTATTTTTTTAATGGAGAACAATTCAACATCACTTCTTGAAGTTTTCTCAGAAATTGCCTTGCAGAGAATAGAAAAATCACGGATGTGTTCAAAAATTGATGTTGAATAGTTCTCCATTTAAAAATAAGTATACAGGAAATCCGGAACGTCGCAAACCGAGATATGTGGTTTCGTAGTTTCACCATCGATATGGGTCTTCTTCAGGAGAGGAGCTACCTAAAGAACGACTAAGAATACGTCCCATATGCCTTTTTTAGGGGCTGACTTTCAGACTTCCCGTCGCCGTCATGATAAGCGAGTTTCTCCTGAAAATTTGAATGGCAAATTTTCTTACCTCCCGACCAAAGTATCACAAGCGCCATGATACGTTTCAAAAAATTTGCCGCCATTTTATTTTTTTTACAAAGAAATTGTTTGACGAAGCTGTCCAAAAATTTCACTGAAATTACTTCGTGCTGCCGATACAATTCAGTGAAATTTTCAAACAGATTCAACCGCCGCTTCCCCTGTAAAAAATTAAAATAACGGCGAAGATTTTGAAACGTGATACTTGTGGTACTTTGGCCGGAAGGTGACGGTGCTTTAATTTTAATTCATAACTTGCCTCAAGGCCGATTTGATTTACGGAGCATTTCCAGGGTGGATATCAGTGTTGCACGAGAGAAGGGATCGAAGCTGTAAGGAAATCAAGGGCTCTGATTAGCTGAGAGGAAGTGCGCGAGACATGCGTGTGCCCACACAACGGTGGCCCTCTCAAAGGGACGAGAGGGGTAGGGGGTGCTAGCGTGTGCGGTCTGGTGGTAGCCGCAAGGACGTATCAACAGACAATTGATTGTCGCCATTCTAGCAACGAGATAACAGCTCAATCGCTGCGCCCCGGTTGCCTGTCAGGGCGAAAACGGGCCCCGGAGCCGGAAAAACCGGGGGTGAACTGCAACGGCGCCGACAGACCCGGCGGAGATGAAGTGCCTGCAAAGGCGCGTGTTCCGGGCCCCACGCATCCGGAAATTCGAGCGCCGCTGAAAAAACACTCGAGAAAAAACAAAGGGCATTTAATCGGGCGCTTTTTTACTTTTCCACTCCCTTCTCATCGGCCATTTTCTCCTGACATTTCATCAATCGAATTTGAGGACCATTGTTCGGCCGGAGAGTGGATGTGGGGTAATGCGCGGCTCAAGTTGGGATTGAAGCGGCTAAGCGCTCGGCATTGTTCCGTTGCTGACTTCCTCGCGCGACATACCGATAGCGCCTGTGGATGCTAAGTGACTCTCCAGCTTGACACAGAGATGCTTCGTCGAGGAGGCCCAAGGATCCGACCTTTTCATCCCGAGATCAAGGCTCAATTGTGTCAAAGCGTGCGTGAGTGTTCTTATCGTTTCGAGTTCTAAATTGCCTTTCGAAAATCATCTGAGAGAATGAAACATATGCTTGCGCTTATACTAATTTCAAGTGCGATACATACCCTATCGTGCATTGAAACGAGGTGTCACCTTTGAACGTGGTTACAAGGGTACCTCGTAATATTTGAAAATTGCCATTTTTTGAACGGGAGCGTGATATTTTGATCGCATCAAGCAAAAAGGAGCCAGCGCGTTGCAGTACTGTAAAAATGTTGCTTCTTCATAATTTTCTAAAAAATTCACCGAGAGTAGGAAATAGTTATTGCTTCCCACCCAAAAATTGTTAAACTTCAGGGAAAATAATTGTGTACATTTTAATATTGTACATACATTAAGTATTTTTTTAAAACGAGATTAAGTTGCAAGAATTCAAAAACACTACAATAACCGCGCTGTAAAATTAAAGCTATGAAGTTGACTTGTTTTTCTTCGAAAAAATTGAAGAGAAGCGGAAATGTTGGAGGTACGTAGTTTCGCATTTTGACCATTGATATCATGGAGAATGTGTACGCAAATTTTTTATTGTTTCATCTAATTGTAAGAGTGCTCAAAGAGCTGGTTTCGCAGTGTGTTATATGACTTCCTCCTGATCCGGGAAAAAGTATGAAAATGGATTAAAAAGTGAAAAAATCCACCTCCTAGTGACGTCATCTGGCGACATGTCCCATTTAAGCACATGCATTTTAGAGGATTAGATCATTTTGTCACATCTCCTCCAGTAATTGTTCAATTTATGAACCAAGGGTATAGGGCCGTACCTAAATGACGTAACTCTCTATAAGGGCATTTTTGACCCCCCTTTTCCCCTCCCCCTTAGGTCCCTATCCGTTAACACGCAAAAACAAAATGGCGCAACGCTCACCTCAACCCCCATCCCACCTAGAGGGTTACGTAATTTAGGGACGGCCCTTATCCTCGAATTCAGTTAACTCAGTAGTTTCTACTTGGACGTATTTCTGTTAAACAGAACTTAGCGCCAAATTGAGTTCCTTTTCAGGGTTTTAGAATCCCGGATAGCGCGTTCTACCGAACGGAACTAAGCGCCATGGAAAAGCATTGCGAGTATAGGAAAGGACTAACATCGCGCACCGCAACACCCGCCAATCCAAGCCCCCCTCTCCCTTCTTCCCCCTATGGCGATTAGTTCCGTTTGATAGAACTACATCCACTTAACCACGAAATTCATCAGATTTCAGACTTCTGCAAATTCTCGATTGCCATCCTCTCGTAAACTCTCTCAGCGGCAAAAATCATAAAAAGAGTGGCTAGATATTTTTCAATTTTAATTGAGGAGGCGTGCGTTGAAGGTTTCGATAACGACGAATACGAAAATTTTACGAGCGTATCGGAAGGGGCGGGAGCCGGCAGCGGCTCGCGGGGGAGAGGGGGAGGGGGCAGTAGGCGACGGCGAATTCGATGCGCCCTCCGCCTCGAAAATTTGGAGCATAGGTATTACACATCGTGGACCGCAAGCGCGCTCCTGCGGCCGTATTAAAAAGCAATTAGAACTAACGAGAATAGAATAGAGAGCAGTGTATTTATAGTGTCCCGATTCGACAAGGTGTCATCGTTGAGGGGCCCCGCTTCGGCCGGGCGGATATTAACATACAAAGTGCCCAATAAAACTGCCACACTCCGTCGCTTTTATCTCCGCTCGCGCATCCCCGCCGCGCCTCCTTTCTTCGATCCCGTCGGCCAATCCGAATCTTCGCCGTTTTGTTTGTTCTATATAAATCATAACGCTAATGGTCTTCTAATTGCGCCGGCCAAATTTTCCCGCCTGTAATTGCGCTCTCTCCGCCGCTTACGAGTCGCTAGTTTTCACGCTTGTTAATGTTATGACTCGGAGTTCGCCACCGTGCTAAAACGGAATCGCTGTTTTCCCCCGAAGAAACTCTATGGAGCTGCTTCACATCGTTAAAAATTGACGAGTGTCATACGAATGGTGGGAAACATCCCGGTGGACAAGAGAGGATTGTCGGTCAATTCGATAATCTTCTATTTTACATGAGGGTCAATAATGGTAATAAAAATTGAGCATCCTTCGATTTTTCTTCTTTTTCCCCTTCCTGCACTCTGTATTAATACGTTTTAAAATGCGCTCGGCCGAAAGGGTGCACTGGGAAAAAAACACATTGGATCTAGAGTCCAGACTCTTAAAAACATCGACAAGAAAAAGTACTCTTGATTCAATCAGAATCTAGCTTGAATCATAACGAAATCCGCTTAATTTAAGCGGATTTCGTTTTGATTCAAGCAAAAATCCGATTGAATCAAGAGTGTTTTTTCTTGTCAATGTTTTCAAGAGTCTGGACTCTACATCCAATGTGTTTTTTTTTTCCAGTGTGCGCTTTTTGATTTCAAGCTGCCTCTAGAATTCTAGTTTACTAGTGGCAATGCGTTCAGAAATCGCCACTACTACAATGATCGCATTGGAATCCAGGTCAGGTAAATACTTCCCGAGACCTTTTTTGCAATCTTAAACAATACATTTATTTCAGTCTCGGTAACAATGCAGCATTGCACCATTGTAGAGATCGAAGAAAAATTTAACACAAAGATGACATTCTACGAATTGAAAAGGAGGAAAACCTGTAATCTACAAGAGCAATGTCAGCGCAACGATTATTTCTTCTATATGAAGGAGTCCTGAATTTGAAAAAAAAAGGATTAAAAGCACGATAAGATGATAACTTCATCAATTTTTTGCATAAAGACGTGCACTTAATGCTACATTTTAAAATTCCTGATAAATTATTATTTTTGATGGATATTTAATTGAGCGAAGATGGAAAAAATGGGAATTTTTTCCTTACACTCAACGAAATCGCGTTAAAATTTTTGGTAAATTTTCTTGATAGCTCATCCATACAAAAATGCATCAACTGTGGCAATTTTGAAACGTACCAGTGGACTTACGTCTTCATGCAAAAAATCGATTTAAATCGACGCAATTGCGTCAATGTATGAATGGGCGGTGCTGTGAAAATCCCTAAGATTGAAAGACACTCGGATGGTACTCTGCTGTGCTAAGGAAAAACGCAGTATGAACATTAGATTTTTGCCAAATTTCCTCCCACCAAGAAAATTTTCCAGAGGAAAATTTTAAATATTTTTCATTGAGTTTTTCAGACACTTCAGATAACATTAAAAACAAGAAATTCTTGAAATTCAAGAAATTCTGAAATTCTCCTAAATCTCGGAAATTTGTGATTTATCAAAGGGAGTTTGGCAATGTTTAAAGGCTCATACGGCGTTTTTCCTTAGCATGTCAGTACTCTACTGGGCGACGGAGCCGTCGGTGGATCAAGAAGTGAAGTGAGGTGGCAAATAAATTTATAATAAGAACCGCACGGAGGATCGGTGAGGGTGTGAACAGACCCCGATGAGACAGAGGAGGGTTAAGGGGCGGGGGAAAGTTGGGCCAGGTTTAGCTGGAGCTTATTTACACGAGACGGCGACACAAAGGCGGAGAGATATCCAGGCGGGGGAAATCGGTGGATATCTCAACTGTTACTAAACGATAAGGATTTCAAGGGTGGAGGTGCCATGAACCATATCCCAAACTTCATTAGGATGAACCACCCCTCTTTTGATTCGATTACCCCTCGCGCTGCACCCGTTTCGCCGTGCGTGCGTACCAGCACCCTCTCCCTCGGGATGGGCGCTTCGGGAATTGCATAGGAGTCAAGGCGCAGGAGTCACCCGCGGCAATACGGTCGCCACGCGGGGCGAAGTCGAACATATTTTTCATTGCCTTGTTTTACTCTTGTATCAAAACGCGATAATAGCTTTTTAAAACACCCAGATGCACATTCATAAAGAGCCGCTCAATCGTTTTAAATATTGTCCTCGCGCCGCCGCATCAGGCCGCTTCTGAAATTATTATCATGGGAACGGAGCGGATATTCTAATAACTTGCTACAGTTCATCTCTCTTTCTATCATCCTCTCCGATACTCCCCGTTCTTACCCCATCTCTCTCATCATCCCCTCTAGCACAGATAGCTCTGTCATCACTTTGTTGAATAGAAAACACTAATAGACCTCCTAATTTACGACCGCTAAAACCACTCATTTGCTCGGAGAATCGCGAGAAAAAAATTGTGTTGCAACATTATGAAAAAGCTGAACCACAAATCGACGATGAAGCTACCAAACCACGTGCCTCGGTTTGCGACGTTGCAGACTTCCTGTCAAACTTTACTTTTTAAATGATAAAACCACTCAACGTCAACTCTTGAAAACTTCCTTGATTTTTACTCTGTAAGCAGAGAAAACTCTGCAAACTTCAAGGAACGACATATATTTGTTCTCCTTCAAAAATTTCATCCGGAAAATAATACACTAAAAGGTTTTGTCAAAGAATCCTTTTTGATGTGACATGAAAAAATCTAAATAATAATAAAGGCTGCGTGTAACCAACCCCCTCCAAAAAAAACATTGATTTTGAGGTATGACTGTACATAGAAAAGGGACGCCAGGCGAACAGACTTAAATTTGTTCAAGTAAGGTTTCTTTTTTTTTACTCCAGGCCCCTTAAAACGCCTAGAAATGATACAATTTCAACTTTTTTATTTTAGTATTTGATATTATTTTTTTTACGACGAGAATACTTTCTCTAACTCGCGAGAGAGCAAGAAACTGAAATTTTTTCCGAATCAAAGCGACATTTTAATTACTTCCCGAATCGGGCATCCTACGTGTGCGAACATTACAACCTAAGTCTCAACGTAAGTATGTCGAAAGCCTCGTTTGCGATCGTATTGCACTGAACGGAGGACAAGAATCATGACAAATTCTGATAGGCGAACAGCGACGATCAGTTCGGAGCGATGCTCACAATCACCGGCTACTCGGGGGTCCCGTCCCGTCAATAAATCGAGGACATCTCAATAGTCTGGCGGGCCCGAGTCACTCAACTCGTGTCTGACCTCCTGCACACTCCGGAGAATTTCCGTCATCTCAGTTTTAATTTTTTACCTACCTCTTGTTTACTGGTAGCATTTCTAATGGCAGCATTATAAATGTGTGCGACTCCCCGGGTCGCCCCCCGGGGACAACAATGTGTGGGGCGTACCGTAATATGTTACTCCCGATTTCCCACGCGACATAATGTAAAATAGTCCCTTGTCTCTCTCTGTCTCTCTCGTCCACTCGCTCCCTGTCTCGAGCCGTAGACAACCTTCGACACACCGAAAGTTTACCATTCAAAAACGAGGGGCTTCGCACTGAAAAAAAAATCTCGGTGTACTAACTAAGAAAAGGGTAAAATTACCAAGAATTCAGGGTTCTATTTGATCCCAGTTTTTTCTTGGTAAAATTACTATTTATGGAATTGGTAATTTTACCGAGAAATCTCGGTGAAATTATTGAACTTTCTCGCCTGAACTGGGCCTTGGTAAAAACGCCAATGTTTTTTATCGACTGTGGTAGAATTACCGAGATAAAATGGCAAAGTTACCGGGCATTGATTACCAATAAAAGTGGTATTCTTACCTGAAAAAAACAGTAAAAATACCGGTTTTTAGGTAAGCTTACCAGTCTGTCTTGGTAAAATTATCAATAATTGGTAAAAAAAGTGAGATGGTAAAGGTACCAACGGACCTTGGTAAAAACGCCGAGAATTCTTTTTCAGTGTACCATTCAAAAACGAGAGTCTTCGCCTTCATTTTTTCTTCCATCATTTTATGGCGTTATCTCTGATTTGCGCTGGGAAACTTGCTTCCTCTAACCAACAAATAGCGATGAAGGGAGGGTAAAATGCAAGACAAAATAAAAGAATACAATTAGTCAAGTGCGCCGGTCACAGAATCGTGTTTAGATGTTTGATTATTGTGGATCAGCTAATATAATAAAGTCTGTCCAAACTGCAACTCTCTACGTGTAATATTGCGCTTTGATAAGTTTGTTTAATGACGTCATCCACCGCGGTAGGGACACCTCTGGTTTCTTCCGTCTTGCTCTTATTTGTCAGGGAGACAAACATTTTCAGTGGTCACACTGCGTTAAATTCGGATGAAAGTGAGGTGGAAGAAACCAATGGTGTCACCAGCGCGGTGTATGACGTCATAAACCGAATTTTTCAAAGCGCGATATCTCGCACATTTATCGGCGGTCTTCTCCAATATTAGATAACAAAAGTGTTATAGGACATTTCGTCAACGATTTTTTGTCCGGACACCTGCTTTTCCAGTAGTTTACGTCCCTCGCGTTTTATCGGCATGGGAGTTTTGAAGCACTCACCAACTGAGACCCAAAGTTAATCGGTCCACATGTAAATACAAACGATAATTATTCACAAAGTTTTTGGACGAAAATGTGTAATGTCTTATAAAAATGAGGGCTTGCTTATTTGTTCCTGTTTGTTTGGTTCAACAGAGAAAAATACATGATTGAGATTTTTGGTAAAAATGGGGGAATGTCAATACCATGAGGGAAAATCTACCAAAACTCTCTACACCTCTTTAGTGCAACAGGACTTAATTATCTTTCTAGGAAATCCCATCTTGTTAAACCTGAATCGGATAAACCGTTTGATTTGCCCCAGCTAAAGACTCATGAATCATTCCTGTATACGATAACTCCGCGGCGCTTCGAGCAACTATTTCACCACAGAGGTGTTGCGCAGTATCATACAAGATTGACGGCACCTCAATGTATTATGATTGATGGCATCAAAAGCACGAAGTTTCCTACCAAATTAAATCTAGTGATGACGAAAAAAAGAGAGCGGTAGTCATAAAACTTACTAAGTCCTAGTATATGTACTCAATAACGTTTATCATGATTTTTTAGTTTCACTAGATGAAAAAGTGACTTTATTCAAACAGAAATATGCTCAAATTTACCGCAGAGAAGATTTCCTTTTGAGTCAATAAAGAAAATAATGCTTGTTTAAAGAAGAGAAGATGCTTATATAAAAAGATAAGTCACTTACATCAAACAGAAACCCGCTTCCATTCAACGATTTTATTCTTGCTCAAAATAAAATCTTCTTGACGGCATACTCAAGAGTGTTTTTGCCTAAGTCGAGTCACTTTTTCCTCTAAAGAAATCCAAAAATTTTGCTAAACGATACAAAATATGGATGCTTGGACTTGATGAATTTTTGGACTTCCCTCTATTTTTGTGCTGTAGTATCTTGATTTATTTTGCGAGAAAAGCTCTGTGCTCTTAAGAGATGCCTGTCATTCTTAATATGTTGGAGCGCTTTCAATTTCGCATGATACTGTGCAGCACCTCTGTTTTGAAATAGTCGCATGAAGCGCCGTGGCACGGCGCGGCGTGTTGCCAGCGCGAAACGCGCATATAACCTACAGGGATACTTCACGCATTGCGCAATGCTTGAAGTATCCATTTAGGTTTGTAGGCGCTAGTGCATGCTTCGCGCCGGCAGCACGCCGCAACGCTCTGTATTTCTGAATTGCGTTTTTCAACTCATGATTTTGAAATGTTTGCACACTCTGCATGGATTATTCTCATTTAAATTGATGAAAAAATATATGTATTACAGAAAAGTATAATGTGTGTTCTGTAAATAGTAAGATGGTTCCGTGTCAAATTTAATGATTTCCAATGCATTTTAATTGTTTCTTTTATATTTTATGCTTTTACTGTGCTGCTGCGTGGTTTGTAGGCAACCAAACGCTCAAAATTGGACGTATTTGACTCTATATAATCGATGTACAAACGAGTTAAAACTAAATATTGCGTGCTCTACAACTACGGCTCATGGAGATAAATTTTTGTATCGAAAATTTAAAGAACAGAAATAAAATCAAATATTCACCAATGACAATTTGAAAAGATAAGATAAGATATTTTTTAGGAACAATGTGTTCACTTACATTTCTTAGATGGATGATTTTTTTACCCTCCGTATAAAAGAGTAGCGACTTGAGAATCGGATAAATTCGGTCATATTACAAACTTTAAAAGAAACTATTCAACTTCGCTCCCCGCGGAATTAACGTAACCTTGGCTATAATTTATATGAAAGAACTCCAGTGGTGGGAATGATTGCATGGCGCAAGAAACTCTACTGATGCTCAAAGTCGCATAAAATATCAAAAACATAGGAGAAATATCACCAGATATCGCCTAGATATAATCATTGTCGCGGGTTGCTGTTTTAGAAGTTTTAACCTATAGTCGCATAAAAGGAACATGCATTCAGAGATGTACACACACGCCTGCTACAGTGGTGATTTTAACAGCCCCAATGGTCTTCAACAAGGCAAAGATCCTTCGGTGTAAGAATACCCACAATTTGTATTCAGGTTACTCGAATATTTATTTACACTAAAGCTTGATTAATTGTTATCTTTCATAAAAGTTAAACAAGATTCTGAATCTCGGAGTCTATCTAATCTCGGATCAAGATGATGCTAGACCGACATTGTCCCAGATTTTAGGGCCATTATTATCGGAGGGCAGATAGACACATCATACCCACGGACTTAGATTTAAGACCGCATGAGCGACAGAAGGACAGAAGGATGGAGTCGGGAGGACAGTCTGTCCTCCGCAGGGGTGGGCGAGAGGGAGAGGAAGGTCAATTTTGAGCATATTTGAGCTGATTCATAACTCAAAGCCAACAGGTGTCGAAAGCCCTAAAACCAATACGAGTCGTGGTGGCTGGTGTCCCCAACAATTGGGCCGCTACCCGCTGCGCGACACAATCCGACTTTACCACCCCCTGTGATCACTAAATCACAACCCTTATTTTACGATTACGCGTCCTTCTCCAGTCTCGGATTGTAAAAACAATGCGACCCCGGCCATTGCGTCGCTTTTGCGCAACAACCTGTCTCTCTTTTCATAATTGGCCGCCTTGAAATGGTGACCCGGTCGAAATTATGTGGCCGTCTGGGATTTCTGTCCGAGGAGTGGGTCGGGAGGGGGAAGGGGTGTGGGTTATCATGCGTGAGTGGGGCCAATTTTACTGTCACTATTCCGTGGGTGGTCCCAGCTCGGAAAAAATCGATTGGGGGTGAATAAGGTGTGAAGCTTTATTGAAATCTCGGCTTCAACGACGACCTGGGCGATACTTGACCTTGCTGTTGCTCCTCATTTTTCATCAAATGATTGCTATGAATTCTTATTTGTATGTGTGACACCATCAAGTGATGCCTAAGCTCTAAAGGATTTTTTTTGCGTCAAGCTTGTGGATGTCAAAGAGTTCAAAGGTCAAGCGCTAGAGAATTAATGGAAACAAGGCACTGAGAATTGATATGACAATCTGTTACTTAGTACGCTTTTGCTACTGCTGTTGTGATAATCATTGCAAGTAAGAAAAATCATGGACGTTTGGTGGCCCAAAATGTAGGAGGAAGGGTGAAAGCACTTGTATAATACGTTTAAACAAGACCATAAGATTCTGATACCGCTATTCAAACTCTTGGGAGCGCATATTGCCTACCATCTCAAATGAAGGAAAATTTAATGCGAGAAGCTGCACCTCAAAAAAATTTCGCAGATTTGTGGCATTTCGTTCTTTATAAATAAGAGCTATAAATTGTTTTGATCACCCATTAAATTGTTAACATTTACTTCAAATACGTTTTCCTAACTGCCACTGTATACATCAACTTTCCGTCTGCCAGTGTATTTTAAACTGTTTCCTTCCACATAGAATGGGCTGCTTCATTTAAATTACAAAAAAAATAAGTTAAGAGTACGAAAATTAAGAGAACGTTAGTAAATCTTTGTTAATACCTGTATTTTCAATATTACATCCCGTTATTTTCATCTCATGTTTTTTTCTCTGATAACTAAGGTGCCCAGAGGAAGTTATACGAGATTTCCTTCCTCCGGCAGTTATACCGTCAGGATCCCAATTTAGCGTCCTCACGTACGGCCCTGGGGTAACACATAAAGTAAGTTAAGAAGTATTTAAGCTTAGAAAAAATATGAAAAAATCCTAGATATAAGAAATATGAAAAGATAAGGTAAAGAATGGGGTAGCTTTTAGAGTAAGCTAAAAAAAAAACCTAAATATGAGGAATATGAGAAGATAAGTAAAGAGTAGGTAGTTGATAGATCATTAGAGGAAGGCGTGATGGTGACTTTGCCATCCCACCAACCATTAGAATAATAATTGTAAACTAGCTGCTTCAGCTCGCTACGCTCGCTTGCGCCGCTAGCCGGTGGCTTCGCCCCCTGGACCCCCAGTCACTCGCTCCGCGAGTGAATGTTGGCTCGCTTCGCGAGCCAAATTTTGCTACTACGAGTAATGGGCCTGTTGCATGCAAGAGATACAGCCGTGCGAATAGACTTTTTAGTGGTTAAATGACACGAAAATTACGATGCTCACATTAAAAAAGTCTGAAATACACTCCTTATTGCACAATTTGCGTTGTCAGGAACGCGCTTTTTCAAATTTCCCGCGTCTGGTGGCAGTTTTCTAACGGAAACAATTAACGGCAACTCGCGGCTATTTCCGGTCAACTAAAACTGACAACAGAACCTAAAAACCGGAGCTCGTGATATCGTGAAATGAAATGTAGAAGGATTGAGTTGGATATTTAAAAGTTGATCAATTTGGTTACTGCATAAAGCGTATATGGACCACTATAAGAGATCACGTTGGGTTTGTAAACAAACTGAAGGAAAAAATAACAACCACGACTCGGCATCTTCCGGAAATCACCGAGCCCGCCGTTTGCTCGTTTCCGGTGATTAGAAAACTGCCCTCAGTCGCGGGAAATTTGAAAAAGCGCGTTCCTAACAACGCAAATTGCGCAGTAAGGAGTGTATTTCAGACTTTTTTAATGTGACCATCGTAATTTTCGTGTCATTTAACCTTTAAAAAGTCTATTCGCGCGGCTGTATCTCTTGCATGCAACAGGCCCATTAGAGGACTTCCAGGAAAATTTTAAATGATAAAAAAATGATAAATTCAAAAACAAAGAATAAGAAACTGATAATGTGACCACCTACTTCTAGAAAAAGAAACATCTTTGAAAAATAAAAAACACTCCTTGAAAAGAAAATCAAAACACTTTGTGAAAATTTAACGGTGCGAAAGGGTGAACATTAATCACCGATTCTCTTGGAAGAACACATGAGCTGCTGTAAAAAAGTTAATTATTAATAAAACCTGTGCTGCCGTAAAAAGGAAAATTATCTTCTGAAAAATACACATCAAAATTAAGTAATTTTCATGTAAAAAAAACTATAATGATAAAATCATGAAAGCAAAACTCTAGACGCACTACTGAGAAACCTGGACAAACCGAAAACTGATTATGAGCAATTCGACGGAGGAAATGCGTAGTAGGTGTTCCGAGTCAGACGGCATAAGAAAGGGAGTGATACTGACAAAGGACCCATGCCAGAGCAGAAGGGTGACACGTACTAACGGCAGGTAGGGATGGGTTTACGTGGAGAGGGAAACGGAAAATCAGAGGGTGGGAGGTCCCCCAACCGTATGACTCGTCCAGCGGCAAAGACGAAAATATTTCGTTATCAAATCGCGGTAAATTTTGCAACGTCGGTCGCGCAAAATGAAAAACTAAGGAATGTTGGCACGTCTACAGCCTAAAAGCTTTCATTCAAAACAAATCCGAGCAAAATCGGTCCAGTAGTTTCCGAGATCGAATTAGCACAAACTGTCCAACGTCAAAAACGCAAGCATGTCGTTATCAAATCGAGGTAAATTTTGCAACGTCGGTCGTGCAAATCGAAAAACTAAGGAATGTTGGCACGTCTACAGCCTAAGAGCTTTCATTCAAAACAAATCCGAGCAAAATCGGTCCAGTAGTTTCCGAGATCGAATTAGCACAAACTGTCCAACGTCAAAAACGCAAGCATGTCGTTATCAAATCGAGGTAAATTTTGCAACGTCGGTCTCGCAAATCGAAAAACTAAGGAAAGTTGGCACGTCTACAGCCTAAGAGCTTTCATTTAAAACAAATCCGAGCAAAATCGGTCCAGTAGTTTCCGAGATCGAATTAGCACAAACTGTATGAGGCCAAAAAAGGCCTTAGGATATTAAATATATAGATTCAGATTGTTCCTTTTGAGTGGGGTAGCTATTCCCGCCCACCCGAGTTATAACAATCCAAATTGTGACTCTCTAATAAAATGTTACCACAACCCCCCCCCCCCCCAAAGAAAATCTCTCATTAGTCTAATAGCGACACAAATCCCCGGGGTTGGGCTGCGGACCCCTAGTTTTCACTAAAGAGGTTTCCAAGCTTTTCCTAAACTAACTTTCAACTTTTCTAAGTTTCTAAGTATAGTGCAGTTAATATGGATAGCTTTTCGGTGTATGAATTCTGCCAGTGACTTCCTCGGGAATCAAAAGGCGACCCGGGGGTCGTTCGGGGCCCAGGACAGTTAGGAGCCCCAATAAAATCATTGTCGCAGAGGCCTATCCGGAGGAGGCCCTCATATAGCGAAGGGGCCCATAACTCACCGGTTACTTCATAAACACCTCCGGACAAGTGCCGTGTTTGTCTGTTTTCACGGTGGGAGACAACTCAATTCGGCCCGAGTGATACCGCCCGAAGACACGGTTGCGCCTCCTGGACGCCAGGAGCTATTCAATAGGCTCGTCTATTATGGTTTTTGATTGTGGTCACCCATTTTTACGTCGATATTCCTCGAGGCCCTACCGTGGATTCGTGTCCCATCCGGGTTGTTTATGACCGCGTTCGGGGGCATTTATCACCGTTTTTTTCCGTGTTTTGAGATTTCCTCGAAGTCGCATCCAAATAAGGCTGCGCAGTGCATACGGAGACCCCGTTAACATGGGCCACGACCGCGCGGCGCGTCGCCGTTGAAAATATTTTACGGCCGTTTACAGCGTTTAATCTGGGAGATCCCCGCGTCATCTTCGCTTATTGGGGCCCCGCTTGTTTATTTTCGTTCGTGAACAGGGCCCCGCGCGCCGCGAGGGCCCCAGCGAGGAGCCACCTATAATTTCGTTTTCACTCCTGCTAACATGTCGGACGACAACGAGACGCGGGACAATGGGCTCGGTAGTGACCACAATGTCACATGCGCATGCCTCCTTCCCAATGGATTGTTGCCCCCCTGGCCGGACCCCCGTCTCTCTTGGGTGCTTTAATAGAGGCGAGTTAAGGAGGATCAAACAGGTGACTCGTCCGTTTTTCTTCTTGTTTCCGTCACTGTCGTCGTCGGCTAGTTAACAATGCGAAAGCGGCGCGTGTAAGGGCCTTTAGGAGCCGTGGCAACCCCCTCCCCGGCCCCCCTCTTTGTTCCCTTACTCGAGTGGCTAAATATTGTGGAAATAAAAAGTGTCGCCTGTCTTGAAGAAGAAGAAAAAGGCAGAAGTGTATAGGGATGGGTACACGAAGGAGAGTAAGCGAGAAAAAAAAAGCTAAGAAACTAAGATACTGAGAAACCAAGAAACATAGCCCAGACTGTAAGCAAGGTGGTAGAGTAGTCCTGGGTCCGCACTGTTTTGCGGGGAGAAGAAGGCCAAAAGGTTCGAAAATTTCAATTGGAAATTGCATTAAATTGCTTGCAATGCAAACTGCTCGAGCTAAACACTGCCTCCTCAGTCTTTTACTGGTATGTTCATTAGAGCTCAAATTCTTTGACTGTAATTAAAATTTCTGATCCTTTTAGCCTTCTTTCCCCCGCAAAATAGTGTGGACTCGGCACTATTTTACCACCTTCTTCAGAAACGAAAGTAGAGGATTTAACATAAACGTAAAGGGAGGAAAGGTATTGAGTGGATGAAATGTAGATCGGTGAAAACGAAAAAATTGACGTAATAAGAGAAAGGATTTAAAACCCTTCTTTCTTTTGGGCAAAAGTAAAAATGTTTTTCATTCGGTATTTTGATATTTTCTTTTTAGGGAAATGTTTTAAGTTACATATACAAAGTGGAACGATTATAACAGTATCCGTGCCCAAAATGAAGAGTGCATATTGCAATAAACCACGATTTAAATCCGACATAGCCTCTGTGCTGCGATATGCTTCGTAAGATTTGGGTAAGAGAGAACGTTATTGAGGGTCATTTTGTTGCACTTCAAATGCATCCTTAATTATTTTCTCACACTATGCCAACTGCATGGGTTTTATAGAAACACATCTGAATGGAGCTATCGTCACTGAGAGAACTCATAACAGTGACTTCCTAGTTACCTCTCGTTTGCTTATTACGGTAAAATGACGCATGGCCACGTGCAGACGGGGGATAATTTTTTTTAATTTTTCAGTTTCTTTCCGCACTTCATCAATTTTCATCCCCATGCGTTGCTATCAAAATGAAGAAGAGATTTTTTCTTTTAAATCATGTGGTGTCATCAAATAAAGCTGTTATGATCGAATGCGTTCGGCCCTCTGCATATAGATATTTGGAATCGGCTCATGATTGTTTTCGTTTTCTCACTGAGTTTTAACTGGTATATTGGAAGAAAACCCTTGATATTTTTAAGATTCATTTCTTACGCGTCTACAGCAAAATTCTGAATAATTGAAAAACGGATAGATACGAATATCAAAACTTAGATTAAAAATCCAAATCAAATCCCAAAAATCTACTTTTTTAAACAAGACTTGGCAACGTCTAGGCCTGCAGCATGAAGATTCGCCTTTTTAAGCAATGCAACGGAACCCTACTGCGCCAGTATTGTCCGGGGGATTTTTATGCTGTTGTATCGAAACATTGTCACTTTTACCGATATTAACGTGCCTCTTTTCAGAGGACTATTGACTTGTGAATTAAGACATTTTATTCATGCTCTGTTCATCTTTTGTGCCTTGTCCCATCTTCTTTTTATAATTTTGAGGATTTATGAAGCCATGGGTCCACACCGCTGTTTAAGTGCACCTTTAATCTGTTATGACAAAACAACTCCAGACTGTCATCTTGAGGATGCTCAGATTCACTGTAAAATGCATGTCGTCTTCAATGCCTAGGCAGAAATACCTTAATTTTAACATTTGTTGCTCCACTAGAAATTGCCGTTTCACATATCGTCTCTCTAGTAGGTGTCATTGAAATAATATTCTATGAGGAAAGAAAAGTGCTTATAAAGATGATGCTAATAATGAGACATTAATTTGAAATGCTTGATACAGTAGACCCTGGATTATCCGGTTTCGTATTATCCGGACTCTGGATTATCCGGATCTATTTTGCAACCCTGTAACTACGTACGCATTCCGATAAGTAAACAGATCCGCGGAGAAGCGGTCGCAAGGCTTATTGGCGCCTGCAAGGCTGAAGGAATACTTCATGCATTGTGCCAAACAGTGCGGTCGGCGCGGAACGCATTAGCGCCTACTAGATTGCATACATACTTCTCGCATTACGCCAAACGCAGTGCAGTCGGTTAGTTAGCCTAAAACGCACATTAGCGGCTACAAGACTGCATGAATACTTCACGCATTGAGCGCTTTAATCGTTGTATTGTAATTTATCGTTGTCGGCTACCATTCACAATCATCATTGAGTCGTTCAGTTTGGCGTTAACCTTTTAAATTCGTGTTGGTATGTACATGATGTATACATAATGAGAATACTGTGGTGTTGGTGGGTGGTGTTTGTGTTTACTATTATTTTCCGGATTTCTTTTTCATCCGGATCGGGCCCGGCACCAATTAATCCGGATAATCCAGAGTCTACTATATACTCATTTCAAGTATTAATTTCAAGTGCAATAAGTACCTCATTCATACATCAGTTTTTCCCTATAAAATCCATACGTAGGTTTTGTAGGTGCTAAAATTCAGTTGCTTCTCTTCAAAACTGTCATTGAAATAACTGAATATTTGTTTTCTTCTTTCTGTCAGGATGTATATCCAGATGTAGTTTCTTGGGGCCAGTTTAAACGTATAAAAACTTTCTTCCACTGAAAGCTCACCGATATAATGCATCGTTTTAACCTAAAGTTTTCTGGACCTAAGACGATCTTTTCAGCGATATGTCAGGCTGTTTATTTGGAATCGTCTCTTTTTTATGCCTTTGTTCCCATTTTACCTCCGTTTTAATTACTTTTTCTGCTTCATATTAATGCACAACACCACAAACATAATTATGAAATCTGATCACGTTCCCTCGGATATTTTCCTTTTATTCACCCTCAAAAAGATGATGTCGGTGGATTTCAATAAATTGCTCGGCCGTCACAAAGGTTTCGTAGAAAATGGCGAGCGGTGGTCGCAAAAAAATGTAACTGCCTTATCAGACACAAAAATAACACAAAACAAGACTTACATATACATGTATACGAAAATATGAAAGCACAAGAGAAATTTATGCATATCTCCTCGAGGGAAAAAAAATCGTGAGCACAAAAAATCTCATTCCTTGCCAGAGGGAGGCGGGGGAGGAGGAAAATGTAAAAGAGGGACAAAAAAAGCAGAATTGGAAGAAAGTATCTGTGAAAAGAGAAAAGAGACTCCCCGTGAACAGATGAGAGGGCGAGATTTTCATAGCGCGCTATCTCGGGGCAATAAATTTAACTTAAAACTTTTGATGTATGAACCTCGAGCGGAGCCCCCCGACGCTGAACGCCGCGCCGCGACGCCCTCGGAAAAGCAGGAAAACCCAGGCCGCGGAGCGCAAAATAAAAAACGGTGGAAAAATCTCAAAACAACTCTCTCGCCGCGTTTATTTATTTTTTCTCCCTTTCTGCTCTTCCTTTGCTCCTTCGAAAAAAGGGAAAAAAATGAATACAAAATATAAAAAGAGAAAAATCACAATTTTTTCTTCCTTTTTTCTTGTCGGGCTGCGTTTATTCATTTAATGTTATCAGGAGGTTGGATCACGGAGTTTTTCAGCGGGAGTAGGTTGCCATGGTTACACCGGCAGCTCGGTTGCCGAGCGTGACTTAAAAATGAGAATTTTCCAGCCGCATTGGAGGATTGTTTGAATATATTTTGGCACAAGTGACAATTTAACGGCGAGCGTCCCGTACTCCCGTAGCATCTCTCCCCTGTGAACCATCGCCCCCCCCCCTTCTGCCTCCCCGTTTCCCCTCCGTCGCGTTCTCTCGATCGCTCGTCTCTTCCTCTTCTCGGAGCTCATTTTATCAGTTTGAATTTCAAAACGGAACATCCATTATTTCTCCCCCAAACCGAGGTACTGTGCCACCGTGCCCCACTCGGAGCATCCCCCTTTCCGGCATCCTCCCCCCCCCATCCCCGACGCATAACTCTTCCTCTCGACCCGCAATGAGGCTCGCCCCCCTTTCCCTCCGCATCTTTTCCACGCTTATTTTTCTCCTTATTTTTCTTTTCTAATTTCATAACTCCAGTTTGAATCGCGGCGAAACATTGGCTCTCCCGGTGCATTCAAATTGCCTATAAATGAATCTTCCGCCCCTCCGCCGCGCTTTCCCCATTAAAATCTCCGTTTCTCCCTCCGTCGGAGATTCACGTGAATTTTCTTCGTGCAGGCTCGGATGCTTTCAATTCTACTTCCTCGATTCAACGCCATTCCGGACCTACGGATGAATTTCTCTTTCACCCCCTGCAACTTGATTTTTTGTATGCGGTATGAAATTTTTGACCAACGAAAGGGGGTGTCTTTAGGATTCCAACGACATAATTGAATTTTATCACATCAGTACATTGAAAAATTCCCTTCCTTTTTAATAAGAATCAATTACCTCCCCCCAACGGTGGGAATGTCCGCCATGCGGTAGCCAAAGTTATTTTTGTGATGGAAAAAAAGGAAGAAAAAGATAAAGATAAAGGCAGATTATTAATATTTATCGATTCGTTTTGCATCAGATTTCCCCGTCAAATAAAAAATGCATTTATACCTACAAGACATCTGAGTCAGTCATCTTTGAAAGTCTGCTTTGAAGTCTGCTTTGAAACTTGGAAATTGAATTTTTTGGGACAGTTGGAAATTATCACGGTCTGGAAAAATCTTAATCCATGCCGATTTCTTTCTGTGAGTATGGGATCGTATGACCTATGGTTGTCGGGCCTTAATGTGGGTTCAAGCACGAGTCCTCGTAACGGCGGGTATGCGTGTAAGGGTGCTCCTGGTTGTGTGGCTTCCCTATAGTTGTGGGATCACAATCGAAAATTTGTCAGAAAAAGGAATTATACGGCCATAAAAATTGTTGGTTAGGTTAGGTCAGTTTTATAACAACACACACGAAGGGTGGCAAAATTTCATGAAAAATAAAAACTTGAAATTTCTCGTGAAATATTTCATGAAATATCAGAAATTTATGAAAGATATTGAAAAATATCGCCTCTTTTTCATTTCTCGTATAATGTAAAAATTGTGACTTTCTTCTATTTTTGTATGTTTGAGTGCGGATTGCATACTCTAGCCCCTGAAAAATATGAAATATTTCACAGTCTCGTGAAATTTCATGAAATATTTCACTGAAATTTCCAATCCTTCATTTCTTTCTTACGTGTTATGCCACCCTGCACACGCATACAATTGCCCCACAACTAGCGTCGCGCAGGATTGTAAGTGTGTGTATGTTTCCTTTTCTGCGGTTTAAAAAAACTATTTAACGATGCTGGATCTCAAAAAGAGCTCTTTTGTCCTTCGATCATACACCATTCAATTCGTGCAGCGCTGCAAAGTCAAACGACACAAAAAAGAGTGTAATGTAGAGAGATCCAAATGTCGGCTTGGAGCAATCCGGTGTCAAAATTATTTACGAATGGATAATAAATTGCGGTGCGCGGTGCCCAATCCCGCAGGGAGTGACGGTCAATTGGCAGGAGCGGCGCGAGGGACGCGAGGGACGCGACGCGAGGACCCCCGTCGGGAGATCCGTTTCAGCGTCGCAGGTCCCGCGGGACACCGTTTAACCTTAAGTTTTCATCTTAAATGCGAGATTAAATCACATTACGCGACCACCACGCCGACGAGGACTCCAGATTTGATTTCGGCTTCTCCTCCCCTCGCGTTCTGACTTGATGACAGATTTAATAAAGGATAAACGGAAATCAAACCCAAAGCATCACCCGCACACGACAATCCGCTAATACTCTCCCTCCGCCCCTCTCGCCCCTCCGCCCGATCCTCAGTCAAACTCCTCCAGCCACCCCTTCCTCCCCGGCGCTCTTTTTCCGGGTGATAAGCTCCTTATTCTAGCTTGTTTGCTTCTCAGCAGGGCGAGGCTCCGATTTTCGCACCCTCCTCCCTAATCAGTAGCGTGGCGTACTTTGCGATCTATCGATATTCCCCCATTTGAAGCTATGGTAAAAAATCGATTTTTAAGGTGTTCGCTGCGAACACCCTGTTTATCGATACTTTTCCATAGGTTTAAATGACCGATCAATCGATGTATCGCAAAGCACGCCACGCCACTGTCCCTAATGTATGTGTAATTAGAATGTGAGCCAGATATTATCCTTGGATATTACTGTCTCATTTTTTCAATGGAGATATATTATTTGCTGTCAAATCTAAGATGATTCAATCTCTATCCTACTTTCTTCCTGGCCCTCCCTTTCTCGTTTTTCTTCTTTTTCACCGTGTCTGACAGACTCGGATCGTAGGATTCCTGAGATATCGTCGCTCTTTCGACGTAAGGGCGTGTCCCCATCTCTACGTGAGCCCTGTTCTCCGTATAAGTCTACGTCTTCTGGGTCTCTCTTGGAAATGGAGACACGCCTTGACGTGAGAAGAGCGACGAATGTCAGAAAGCAACGAAAGTTGGAAGGAGGGGAAAAAAAGGAAAGGGGGAAGCAGAAGAAGAAATAAAAGTAAAGGGAAAATATCAAGAGAAAAGAAAAGAGGAACGAGGAAAAAGGAGATGAAGCGAGTTAGGAAGAATAAGAAACAAATTAAGAAGGATAGGAGTATACAATTTTGTGTGTACAACAAGACTGTACAAAACTAATGTATTCTTCTTTTTATCCTTCTCCATCCTCCTCTTCTTCTTACTCATCTTTTTTCTCATCCTTTTTCTTTCCTCTTTCAATCTGTTCCTTTTCTCTTGCTTTTTATCTTTATTCTCCTCCTCTTATTTCCGCGACTTATCCTTATGTTTCAGGTGTTCATAACTTCTGCACACGTGTTTTTTCAAGACACCCCGTAATAGGTTTTACCCTGTTCCTTAATTCCCTCACAAATACAGCAAGCCTTATATAACCTGAGTTAGTAAGGCTGAAGTTAAATTAGAATTGAATTTTGATGTTCTCGTGTGTCATTATGTGACCTGCTGACAAACATTTTATTGGAGCTGTACCTGAACTTGAGGTATAGCTGTTTGTTGTATATGAATCTCAATAAATAAAGGCTCAGTCTAAATTAAGCAGGAATTATAGGATGCAAGAACTGAAGGCTGGACCAATTCCTCTTTTACCTCTGCGCTATTTCTCTTAAGGCACTCAATTTCGCCATGCGTGGTCTCTAACACAATTTAGAAACGATATTATTTTGGGAATCTCTCTGAGAAAAACCTTTGTGTGTATAGAGAATAATATTGTATTCTGACTGCAGATTCCGGTTAACTAAGTTTTGGCAGGATGCAGGGCCGGATTAAGAGGGTAGCCACATGGGCCGCGGCCCATGGCGGCAAATCTAAGAGGCGGCAAAAATTTACAATTTTTTAAAGAGGTATAAAAAAATCGGATTTATAAAAACAAAATTTCAAACGAGAAAAGGCGACAAAATCTCTCATTTCCTGAGAGTATAGTAATTTCTAATTTTGTCGTCTCTTAGTGATAAAAGAGACAGCACCCTCAATAAGTCGAGTAACGAGAGAAACCAAACACGCAATTTGGCCTAGAACAGCGCGACTTAGAGAGAAATGATAACGAGGACTTGAGATGAGAAGGAGAAGCCCTCGGCGCGGCGATCGGCATGTAACTCATTTTAGCGCCTACAAGACTGCACGAATACTTCACGCATTGCGTCAGACACAGTGCGGTCATAGCGGTCAGCGTGAAACGGATAGCGCCTACAAGGATGCATGAATACTTCACGCATTGCGTCAAACACAGTGCGTTCAGCTGCGGTCGTCGGCGTGAAACTCATAGCGCCTACAAAACTGTCGGAATACTGCACGCACTGCTCCAAACACGGTTCGGTCCGCGCGGCGCGGCGGCAGAAGTTAAAATCATTGAACCACATTTATGTTTGTTCTTTCATAATTTGTTCGTTCATTTCTCATGAATGGAAGGCCTTGTCCACACAAAGATAGGTTTACGGTACTTAACTTTCGCGCAAAGTTCCGTGAACTTTTGCTAGTAGTGTTGACAGGGCTTTCCCAAAGAATGTGTTCAACACGAGTTAATGCGTCTTATGCACCCCTCCCCGCTGACACGTTCAATTGAAGGTTTTTATCGAGTTTCAAAACGAATGAGAGGGGGGCGGCAAAATACAGGCGGCCCATGGGCGGCAAGTAGGTGAATCCGGCCATGGCAGGATGTATCACACTCTTGCATCCTACGTACCAAAGTATGGTATGTAGCGCCTGCTTACGCTTCGTGTGAGACACGCCTTGAGTTCAATGCTTTTCGTTTGTTTACCTCCGTATTTACCTTCCTACTTTTTAGATGATGCACGCGTTGGTAAACACTCGCCTAGCCTGACCTTAAGTCGTGGTCACTGTTGATGTATAAAACCTGCCTCAATTCTGAATAAAGTTGTTGTTCGATATCACAAGTTGAGTCTATCATTTGTGTGTGTAGAGCAGCCATTATATGGCGACCGTGCTCCGAATCTACAAACGCCTTCGGAGAAGAACATTCAAGTGCGCGTGTTAACTTTAATATTTTATGCCTTCCTGGGAGAACTTCTGGCGCAAAACGAACAGTATGGGGAAATGGTTCTCCAAGGAAGTTAAAAATGTTAACAGTGAGACCGTAATTGTGGCCGCGGGAAATAAAGATAGTGTCGTGGACCATGATGCTGTACAATATGGCATTTTCTCCTTAATGTTGTGCGTCTTAATAAGCGTTGCGGTGTACACATTCGTGAAACGAGTTGTAAATTGGGCAAAGAAAATGGAACGACGTCTAAAGGCTGTAGAAACAACACTTGTGAGCGTTCGCGTAGAAAACTCCTCAAAGTAGTACGATGTCATCAGAATTCCTAAATTTTACGGGTAATGTTTTTAAACTCCCAGTAAACAGAAGAACCAAAGAAGCTTCTGATAAATTGATATTACTTGAACGATTGTGGCTTCTTGAGCAACAAGGTGAAGTTACCGAGGAAACGCGAACATTATATGAAAAGTGCCGAAAATTTTTAATCGAAAACCTTCCGAAGGAGGACATCGAAACCAAAATAAAAGCAAGTATGAATTTCGAGATAAAAACTGCCAACTCCATAATTCCGGATTTCGACGGAGATCCTTCAAAAACGCGTGACTTTTTAGACTGTGTAAAATATTATTACGACACACTGAGCCAGGATGGCAAAGCCAGCCTCCTGCTCTACCTCACGAAAGTAAAATTGCGTGGAACAGCCAAAACAGCTACACTCGGTGCCACATCATCCCTTACTGCACTCACAAAAGCCATCAAAGACCGTTTCCAACCAAAAATTACTACGGCGTCAATTCAGCGCAAGTTAGCAGCTTTGCAACAGAGCGACAAATCGGTTGAAAAATTCGCATCTGAAATCGAAGCCCTGATCAGCCAACTCTCCGAACTGCAAATTGAGGAAAATGGTGAGGCCTCTCGAAAACTAGTCACGACCCTAAACGATACTCTGGCCCTAAATACTCTGAAGATGGGAGCAAACGCTGGATTAAAGAAAGTCCTACTCGCTTCAACAGCAAAGACCTTTACGGAAGCAGTCGAGACAGCCCTGAATGCAGAATCTGGTTTAGCTACGTTTGAAGGAACATCAGCACAAGTGAACTACATCAATAAGAAGCAGTGGACCAGACGCGGTTACCGGAGACGCCAATTCTACAGAGGAGGATACAACCAATCCAACCAAAGTCAATCCAAGGAGGATTCTTCGAACAGTTACCAAGCTCACAGCAACCAGCGGGGTCAAAACAGTCAAAATAATCATCGTGGTGGAAACAAGGGCTACCGAGGCCGAGGAGCAAAAAACGGACAGCGCCCGCCGAAGGATCGTACCAACGTCTCTATAGCGGCGGCATCAGAGGAAGTTCCACTTACACCATAAAACTGGGTAATAAAGTCAATTACTTAAATCTTAGGACTAATTTATCAGAATCTAAACTAAATTTTTTAGCGGATACCGGATCAGATTTAACATTTTTAAAAATATCTAGCGTCCATGTAGGTCAAGAATATTTTACTCTACAAAAACTCAAAGTTTCAGGTATTGGTGAAGGTTCCCGTTACACTTTAGGTACTTTGTTGATGAATATAAAACTTGATGACTTTACAGACATTAAACATGAAGTACATATTGTAGATGAAAATTTTCCAATAAGTAGCGACGGAATACTGGGTCGAGATTTTTTTATTAGATTTAAGTGTATATTAAATTTTGAAACCTGGACATTAAATCTTCGTGTAAATAAAAAATTATTTGAGCTACCCATTTCGGATAAATGTGAAACTAGATGTAATGTAAGAAAAATCGTAGTCCCACCTCGCTCTGAAGTTATACGCCCAGTCAAATTAAATCTGAGTGAAGATAGCGTGGTGCACGAATGCGAAATCTCAGCTGGTGTGTTAGTTGCAAATTCGATCATACCTTCGGTAGGTAATCAATATGTAAAATTGATTAATCAAACTGATCAACCTGCTGAATTTACTCATTTAACTCTATTGCATGAACCTTTAAATAATTTTTGTCGGGTAAATTTTATTAGCGGTCACTCTGATTCAGAACGCAAAGTCTTGGTGGGTGAAAGAGTTCGGAAAAACCTTGGGGGACTTCCTTTAGAGGAGTTTGAGCCCCTGACAAATCTTTGTCAAGAGTTTAACGATATTTTTCACCTTCCAAAGGATACCCTGACTGTCAATAATTTTTATGAGCAAGAAATAATCGTAACAAATCCAAAACCGGTATGCTCGAAAAATTATCGCCCTGTAGAGGCTCAAAAAGCCGATTTGAACGCCCATATTGATTCTTGGATAAAGGATGACATCATCGAACCATCCATATCCCCCTGGAACTCGCCGATTTTCCTTGTGCCCAAGGCTGGAGAGCCCGGCAAAACCAGGTTGGTAGTTGACTTACGGAAAGTCAACGAACAAATCTGTGGGGACGCATTTCCACTCCCTCACGTAAGTGAAATTATGGATCAAATGGGTCGAGCTAAAGTCTGGGCTAAACTAGATTTAAAGTCTGGATTTTTACAGGTTCCGCTCAAACCTGGTATTTCGCGAGCTATCACTAGTTTTAGTTGTAAAAAGGGCCATTTCCAATTTAAAAGACTTCCTTATGGAATTAAAGTAGCCCCAAACAGCTTTCAGCGTATGATGTCAATTGCACTTGCCGGTCTTGAAGATATTTGCAGCGTTTTTATTGATGATATATGCGTCTGGGCACCTAATTTACGCCTTTTAGTGCGTAATCTTCGTCGCGTAATGGAACGTTTGCGTAAATTTAATTTGAAACTTAATTTAGACAAATGTGAATTCTTTAAACGTGAACTTTTCTTTTTGGGTCATCACTGCTCCGCTGATGGCGTAAAACCCGATTTTCGAAAATTCAATTTAATTCGTGATTATAAAGAACCAACCGACCCAAAATCCCTCTTAAGATTTATCGCCTTTTGTAATTATTACAGAAAATTTTGTAAAGAGAATTTTGCAGAACTTTGCCGTCCTCTCAATGAATTACTTCGCAAAGGAGTACCTTGGGAGTGGACTCCAGAAAGGCAAACTGCTTTTGATAATCTGAAAAAGTTTTTGAGTTCCCCGCAAGTACTTCAGCCCCCAAATTATTCAAAAGAATTTCGGGTCACGTGTGACGCTTCATTATATTGTCTCGGAGCAATTTTGTCACAACTCGATGAAAAAGGCCGAGATAAACCAGTTGAATTTGCAAGTAGAACGTTGAATAAACACGAAAAGAAAAAAGACACAACGATTCGAGAACTATACGCGATTCACTTTGCCTTGAGAAATTGGCGTCATATTTTGCTTGGGCGCCGTTTCTCCGTGTTTACAGATCATCGCCCTTTAGTCAGTCTCTTTAAAATGAAAGACCCAACATCCCAATTAAATCGTATTCGCCTCGAATTAATGGAGTTTGATTTCCAGGTAAAGTACGTCCCAGGAAAAGATAACAAGGCTGATTTTCTTTCTCGTATTGTCATTGACACCGCGTACTTAAAAAGTTTAATACCCAATGATGACGTTAAAATCGATGTTGTTACTCGCTCTATGAGTAAACAATTGACCAAGGAGAGTAATGTGCAGAGCCAGGCTGACTCGATTCCGCGCTCTGATCACGGCCGGATTAGAGTGTGGGACGCGACGTCACCTGCTGGCGTGCATTCCCTCCCAGAACTTCGTTTTGTTTTTAAAAATGCGATTGACGAGCGACAAAGCAAAAATGCTGACGTGCGGAAAACGGGGAAAAATTTTCTCGTGACCTTGTCAACACGCGATGCTAATGAACTCCCAGTGTATTTACAAATTTGTATGCAGTCGTTAGCAGATAAGTTCGGTAAGTTACGTCTGCGTTTGGCCTTAACCGACGAAATATTTCAGACTGTAACCGTCCAAAATTTCAAGAAAATGATCGCGGCTTTCGACGTACCTATATGTATTTTACTCTACTCTCCGCCGGTGCGGGTCACTGATCGCGCTGAGCAACTCCGAATAATAGAGTTATTTCACAATGATATTTACGGACATTTTGGTCTGTGGAAGACTGTAAAACGCATTAGCCAACGATTTCATTGGCCCGGATTACAGAAGATGGTGTCTGAAAAACTATCAGCTTGTGCAAAATGCCAGCTGAACAAGGTAACTCGACACAATTATGAAAGGATGCAAGTAACTGATACACCGTCCTCCAGTTTTGAGGTGACAGAAATGGACCTGGTCGGTCCCTTGCCTATCACAGAAACAGGTTTTAGGTATGCGATGACTTTTCAGTGCAGCTTAACAAAGTTTATTCACGCGATACCTATACCTGATAAGTCGGCAGTCACTGTGGCAAGAGCCATTGTGGAGCAGTTTTTCTGCATTTTCGGCGCATGTCATAAGTGGCGAACCGATTTGGGTTCCGAATTTGTTAACGAAGTATTCCGTAAAGTTACCGGGTTGCTGAATGTACAACATGTCTCTTCTACGGGATATCACCACCAGACACTTGGCGGGATCGAGCGCAGCCATAGAGTATTAAATGAATTCTTGCGTATGCAGGACCCGTCACTTCGATCAGCATGGGATCGGATCCTGCCCCTTTTTGCCTTTGCATACAATACTACTCCGCATGTGAGTACTAATTTTACGCCATTCGAACTGGTTTACGGCAAGTTGCCGAATTTTGTGCATTTACCGGGTTCGAATGTTTCTTCGCCTGTATACACTGATTCATACGCGGAGGAGTTAAAAGTCCGTCTACGGGAAGCACACAGGATGGTCCGTGCTTTACTTCATTCGGAAAAATTGAGGCGTTGCGCGACTTCAAATGAAGGCGTGACTCCAGCCATTTTTCGCGTCGGGGATTTAGTAAAACTCAGGTTGGAAGATAGGCATAAATTGGATCCTGTCTATTCTGGCCCCCATAAGGTAGTAGCAATCGAGGGCGTCAATACAAAAATTGAAGTGAAAGGTAAAATAATGACTGTACATAATAATAGGCTAATGCCATACATTTAATTTGTATATAAGATTTTTTCTGAAATTTCTAAGGTATGTTTTTATTTCCAAGTTTCATTTATTTGTTAATTATACTTTTTTTTTAACAGCTTTTCTATAACCTTCAACTTGCAGGTTTTTTTTTTAAGAAGAGAAAACATATTTTTAAATACTTGTATAATATTTCTTTTTTTTCTCTCTCTACAGAAAAGTGTCTAGCATCCACTATACCCTTTTCTTGAAGGGCGGGGGTGTAGCGCCTGCTTACGCTTCGTGTGAGACACGCCTTGAGTTCAATGCTTTTCGTTTGTTTACCTCCGTATTTACCTTCCTACTTTTTAGATGATGCACGCGTTGGTAAACACTCGCCTAGCCTGACCTTAAGTCGTGGTCACTGTTGATGTATAAAACCTGCCTCAATTCTGAATAAAGTTGTTGTTCGATATCACAAGTTGAGTCTATCATTTGTGTGTGTAGAGCAGCCATTATAGGTAAATACTGACGGGATTCTGGTTAGCTTCACCAAAAAGTCGATTTAAGTATACAAACAGGTAGATCGATGCTTACATTCAACTTATTTTTTTCGTGTGAGTAAAGTAATGAGATCCCCACATTTTTAATTTTGTAAAACATCGTACAAAATCTTAGTAGTTTATGATGTTTCAAATACAAATAATAATTTAAATGTTTCTGTAAATCGTCGTCTCTCGAAAATTGTAAGAAAATATTTCCTTAGATGAAAGTTATGCACGAAAGATACCAGTTGGAATATTATTTAAGGGATCAAAGACGTTAAAAATATAATTCCCGGAAGCATACACAGGAAAGAAGCAGATGATTGAGATTGTAGTTTGTGATTGAGTACCGCGAGAGCAATCAACTGGAAACTGGATAAAAGGCACTGCATATAATCGGAAAAGGCCAAAGAAAAAAGGCGGAGAGCATGGAGAAGGAGCAAGACGAAAGATAAGCAGACGAGAGGAGGAGGACGAGAGAATCGCGGAGAAGAGAGAGATAATTAAAGCTGAAAGTTATTTTGTGTAATTAGTTGTTGAAAGAAGTTGAGACAGTAAATCACGGGGCTGAATAAAAAGTTTATCATGTTAATTTAATCTAAGAGAGTGTAAAAGTCGTATTTCATAGTAACTTACGTCCTCCGGTTATGCCATAAAAAGTCCTCTCCCCCAAGCACCTCCACATTCGCCACCAAGCTGCTAAAATTCCAGCATCACTTTGCTCAAACACAAAGCTCCTCCTATTTAAAAGGAATCAAAGCGCCGCGCCAATTGAACGTCACTTACGTTTTTTCTCCATTTGTTTTAGCGACGACTTCCAATTTTCCTCTCTTAAATATTGCGGCGTTGTATAAATACAATCTTCATAATTCTAATGCTTCATATAAATATTTTGTGAACGTTTATTGTTACTTGTCTCTGCCTGACGCGTAGGACGTCTTATCTCTTCGTTCGTTTGTATCGTGACCTTTGATGTTCTCAATTAGATGTTTTTTTTATTATTTATTATTAATCCACCACTCATTTTAGATCATATAAAAGTACAATGGTTCATTCATTATTTCTAGTGTTTTTCATTTATGAACTAATCTCAATTGGATGTTAAATGGCTTAATTTATCACGAATCAAAATCGTAGAGGTTTAAAATGATCGAGCATATCGAAAAATGGGGAATTAGCAAAATAAAGAAGGAGAGAAGAGCGAGTAGAGAGAAAATGTATACCACAAAAGGCGTTATTGGTGATTATCATATGTTACCCTTCCAGCCGTGTGCTGCGCGCACGGTGAAGTTAATCTACCGATCAAGATTGAGGCTGAGCATTCAGCGCGCTGAAAACAGTAGATTCTGAAACACCTCGAGAACAGTTTCCGAAGATCTGAACTCGGAGTTAGCTTGTGCTGCAAATTGGTGCCCGGTAAGTTAGCAGGGCAAATGTATGGGCTCAAGCGGAGCTAAAATGCCAGGTTTTGCGATATAATGTTGATATTTTATATTGTTTCAAACGGGGGAAAAAGTTTCGATTTTCCAGCACTGTATGGCAGCGATGGGGGCGGAGGGGGTGCGGGTGCAAGACAATGGTTGACGATAAAGCGCATACTAGCTCCGCACGTAACTAATCAGATAAAATTGTGCTCTCAATACCTGCGATAAATCGAGTGTTGCATGCCCATTAATTTCATCGATTCGATTTTTATTGAGTCACGATTGTTCGAGTACCAGTTCGACAGATTTACATATAATTGGATTATATTTATGCATTATAATTCCCGCTGATCTCCTGGCTTTCAGCTTTTAACCGGTGCACGCGCTTATTTTTGCGTTGCGGCTCCAGCAGCCGTCAGAGATCTATCATCGTGAAATTGGATTTTATATTGGAGTTCTCCGCAACGAGTTCCGATGACAGTGCTAGCTCAACCAAGCCCTGCATCGTAAACATGTTCCCATCGATTGACAAGGATTAAGATACACTCGAACTAACAGAATTTAGCTTAGGAAGGCTATTTACATATTGGTGGAAGACTCGGGTATGCTGTGCTTCGCGCCATAAAATAAGGGGCATGCTGAGGTGCAGCAGGTAATATTATTTTAAATAAAATGGGAGCTGCTAAAACGTGAAAACTCAAAAGCTTCCTTACTCCATTATTACAAGAAAAATCCACTAAAAATGTGACCCGAACTGTACAACAAGGTGGTGGAGTAATGCTGGGTCCACACGATTCTTCGGGTAAGCAAGGCCAAAAAATTCCAAAAATTCCGATAGATTCTACCGCCTTAATTATTATTTAATCATTCATGGATAATTATAATTAATTTATAATTTAATTTTCCTTTAATATTAGCGACTCCTATCTTACTAAAATGGGTCCATCTTTTGTTTTTAGCCCTTTCACCGATCATTTTAACATGACTTTGCCTGACGGTGACCGGAATAAACGCAACGAGGAATTCACAAAAATTGCAGACTAAAACTGTGATAGTAAATGAAGGATTGTGTCTATAGGTACATGGTATTATTTAAAAATTCCGCGACCTTTCTCCCTTATTTGTCGCATAAAATGGAAAACAGTAATCATCCCGTTGATTAAATTAAAATCACTTTGGATTTATTAAAATATCGTTCCCGCGTAAAATAAATTAAAACAGGTAGGTTTTTTAATTTTACTGCTTCAATTTAACACTGAGACAATCAAAGCTTCGTCCTTGCCCTTCAGAGTAATACTGCGTTTTCTCCTAAAATAATAGTGCCATGAACGACTCTATTTATACATTTTTATTAATTATTAATAATGAATAACTATATGAGAAATCTCCGATTCAGATATCTCAAAAACTTTTGAGATTATTCATTAAAAAAACGCGGATCTTGATGACCATTCACTAAGAAAATCATCCCGGTTATGAAAAGGCAGAAAACTATATGGAATCATTTGTGCGCCACAAACTCCGGCATAAGTGTGTAATTAGTGTACGAGAACTAGCGCAGAAAAATGAATAAAACTTGACCTAATTCCACGTTTTAAAGTTTAAACGCACATCAATTGATGCCGACGACACTATTTTATTCAAATCCTAATTATTTTGTGTGACGGTGGTAGTTATTGGAGTAAAGAAAGGTGGAGCCGACCTAACAAAATCATATACTTAACTTGATCCTCGTTTAAATCAAGTAACAATTGTGGGGCTTGGAGGACAAGGCGCGTAAGAGTAGTTTTTGAAAAAGTGAGATATTACTGATTTCAGGTAAAATTAGTCTGAATGCATACTTTGTGAAAAATTCGTTCCAAAATGCCAATTTTTAAGCATCAAAAAGTCAGTTTAAACTTTCTTACACTGTAAGGATCCATGTAATTACGAAACTTCAAACACGTATTTCTCGAAAGAGCAAAAACTGCACTTATGCGCCTTGTCCTCCAAACCCTTCAATTCACACCCGCCCGGGCAATAGAATTGTGTTACCTTTTCAAATCTCAGGTACAGCTCTTGAAATTCTACTCCAGCTAGGGTTGAGTGCCTTCCCAGTTACTTACAGTTTCATCTGTTTCGATTGCCTTTCTTTAACTTGCTCGAAGGATGCGTGAATGGAACATAAGTTTGAGCCCTTTGAACTCTCAACAAGAAACTTGAGGAACAAAAACTCCGTGAATTTGACCTCTTTTCTTTCCTTTCAGGGAAAGTGTTCCGCTATGTTTGTCAGATCCTCCTAACACTCGTAACTCCTTGTTACCCTTTTCTCAACCTTCCTCATTTCGTGCACCTGCGATGATGCACAGCATTCTGTATTTGCGTTGTGATATACTGAATGCTTACGTATCCGAATAAAGTATTGAACAATTCTGCGGAAGGTAGCAGTTATATAACCACCAAGACCATGCTTGTGACCAAATTTTTGTAGTTGTTTTTCTTTCTTTTTTTTAAATGACTAGACATGCGTGGTAAAAATTTATTCCTACTGGACCAGGGCCGGATTCACCTACTTGCCGCCCATGGGCCGCCTATATTTTGCCGCTCCCCCTCATTCGTTTTGAAACTCGATAAAAACCATCAAATGAACGTGCCAGTGGGGGAGGGGTGCATAAGACACATTTATTCGTGTTAAACACATTTTTTGATAAAGCCCTGTCAACACCACTAGCAAAAGTTAATGGAACTTTGCGCGAAAGTTAAGTTCCGTAAACCTATCTCTGTGTGGGCAAGGCCTTCCATTCATAAGAAATGGACGAAAAAATTATGAAAGAACAAACATAAATATGGTTCAATGATTTTAACTTCCGCCGCCATGCCGCGCAGACCGCACTGTGTTTGACGCAATGCGTGAAGTATTCATGCATTCTTGTAGGCGCTATCCGTTTCACGCTGACCGTAATGACCGCACTGTGTTTGATGCAATGCGTGAAGTATTCGTGCAGTCGTGTAGGCGTTAAAATGTGTGTTATGCCAATTGCCGCGCCGAGGGCTTCTCCTTTTCATCTCAAGTCCTCGTTATCATTCCTCTCTAAGTCGCGCCGTTCTAGGCCAAATTCTCTCGTAACTCGACTTATTGAGGGTGCTGTCTCTTGTATCAGTAAGAGACGACAAAACTAGAAATTACCTTACTTTCAGGAAATGATAGATTTTGTGCCCTTTCTCGTTTGTAATTTTGTTTGTATAAATCCAATATTTTTTTATATCTACACTCTAAAAAATTGTAAATTGTTGCCGCCCCTTAGATTTGCCGCCCCTTAGATTTGCCGCCATGGGCCGGCGCCATGTGGCCACCCCCTTAATCCAGTAACTGGATTATGAAATGAAATGTATGTATGTGGGAATTATTAAGGAATTGTGCATAATATAGAAGCGTCAATTGCAATAGCTTACCGTACAAAGTGGTTTAAAAAAACTGCCTAATCAATGTCTAATTCTATAAATATTCAATGAAAAAACTCCAAATTCTTCGTTTTTTAAAAAAAAAAAAATTCAGAACGGAAAAACGAAAAATTGCAGGAGCTGTCTAAAAATACGTTCTAAAACTTTTCATTGGAGTAGCGACAGTTCGATTGCATGAGGGCACAGTACAACCGCCTAAGCTGTAGCCCTACCAAATCCCTAATCCGTTCTAGCACAAGATCCACGATACTAGCTCTAACAATTTGTAGACGTAAGTATTGATAGCTCGATGCGGTTTTGCCTGAGCTCTACTGCTCCACCGCATGGCATATTTCCTCAGGATTATTTCGCTACGGAAATAAAGTAGAGGGAGGTACAAATTTGAAATGTAGTTTGAAAGTAAAGTAACACAAAGCAAGAAAATAGGCGTAAAACTATCGGCTAATGGCGTGATTAAAACAAATAAGCGATCGAAGATGGACGGGGAGATAGGAGTGGATGATTAAAACGATTGAAATTAATGACGGATCGATTAACGACTGATATGAAGGTGAAGTTCATGCTTGGAAATGAAAGAGTGCATCAAGGATCCGAGATGGAACATGGAGTAAGCAGCATGGATCCAGCGCCCGACGGCGAACGGGGCGTCAGAGGCTGATTAGCACTTGAACACGGACTACACTGTCCATGTTAGTAAAAAACGCCACATTTACATCCGAATGTTGCCAAGTTTCCTCTGAAAAAAATATGTATTCATCAGGTGAGCTTTGAATATTGTTCCTTGAAATTTTCAGATAATTTAGATCGAAGAGCGGGGAAAAATAATTTGAAAAATCAAAGGAAGAATATGGTAAGTTTTCTGAGAAACGGTTTTTCAAAATTGGGAAAATTTGGCAACATCGGAAGGCTCATACGGCGTTCCTGCAAGCTTGCGGGAGTACAGGTAGAGAGTGCCGGACAGCGGGTCTTGATCCTCCCAGAGCGGGTCAGGCGGGTCATGTGGCTGGCTGTCGATGGAGATCACAGAATGAATTGTTTTTGTTATGACCGAATTTGAGCATGATTATAATGCCAGTTATCTTAATTGTATCTCCTTCCCTCGTTGATCTATCCGCTGGAGCATCTTTCACTGACTGCTGGTCTCCGCTAATTGACAGACAGATCCACGGACGAACGGACGGACGGACAGTGAGTCGCTCGCGGACGAGCGCGCGTCAGGCTTTGCCTCACTAATGGCCCCACTTTCGTTAAATAACGATCCCACATGCCAAACCGAGGATGTACCTTTGTAAGTACTGCTAAGCATTTCAGGGGCTCTCAAAAGTTTCGTGGAAATGCCCCAACCCTTTCCACACGAAACAGACGTAGACATAGGTGAGGTGTCGTGGGGTACGAGGGAGTGCTATAAAGCCATTTACATGTACACTGGGAAAAGAAAAAAAAAAAAAAAAAAAAAAAAAAAAAAAAAACACACATTGGACCTACAGTCCAGACTCTTGAAAACATTGACAAGGAAAAATACTCTTGATTCAATCGGATTTTTGCCTGAATCAAAACGAAATCCGCTTAAATTAAGAGGCTTGGTTCTTGATTTAAGCTAGATTCTAATTGAATCAAGAGTACTATTTCTTGTCGATGTTTTCAAGAGTCTGGACTCTAGATCCAATGTTTTTTTTCCCAGTGTGTGTATGTAACAAGGTAGAGGAATGGGCCTGTTGCAAACTTTTGCTAGAGCAAAAATAAGAGTTGTTTCTTATAGATAATGCCTCAAAAATCACGATGAGCGCATCGGCAAAGTCTGAAATGCACTCATAACTTCATAATCTGCGTAAGAAATTTGCGGTTTTTTGAGCTTCCCGCTTCAAAAACGATATTACGGCACAGGTGAACATTTTGTAAGAGGAGTCGTTCCATCGTCGGCAATACTCATCATGGCCGACGACAATCCGCCAAAACACCTGTGATGGGACGAGATAACACCTGAACAGGATTAGACTAGATAACAATCGGCGTGTTTACGTTCATATTTTCCTCACCCGCCTTGATTGACCTTGAACTCTCCTCAAAATACGCGCGGAACTGCGCAAGCGTCGGCCATGATGAATATTGCCGACGATGGAGCGACTCTTCTAACAAAATGTTCACCTGTGCCGTAGTATCGTTTTTGAAGCGGGAAGTTAAAAAAAACGCAAATTTCTTACGCAGATTGTGAAGGTATGAGTGCATTTCAGACTTTGCCGATGCGCACATCGTGATTTTTGAGGCATTATATATAGGAAACAACTCTTATTTTTGCTCTAGCAAAAGTTTGCAACAGGCCCATTGTGCTGGGCCCACGCCATTTCGCGGGGAAAACAAAGCCAAAAAGTTCCAAGAATTATAATTAGAGTAAAAGATACATTTTTCAACTAAAAATTAACTTAATTTACCTATACCTCCACTTCAAAAGTTCACGTAGAACAGGATTTGCGCATTATATTAACTCCTAACCGAGTGAGAGAAAAAAAACACTAAGAAGTGGCCCGAACTGTATGTAACAAGGTAGAGAAATGGTGCTGGGTCCACGCCATTTCACGGGGAAAACAAAGCCAAGAAGTTCCAAAAATTATGATTAGAGTAAAAAATACATTTTTTAACTAAAAATGAACTAAATTTACTCAAATTTTAACTTTAAATTTTTTAAATGTATATATATGTGCATATGTAGACGTTACCAACATTCACACTCAGATCGGATGCTTACAAGACACCCATCGTTGTTTGAGGTTGAAGGGGAAGATAACGGAGACAACTTTCTTCCATTAAAACTTATGGAAACACTCTGGAAAAATTCGGATTCAATCGATCCTTGCCTATAAATGAAACCTTTAAATGTATGCATAGGGTCAACGAGACGCCTGCAGGAATTTCTGGAAGAGATCGGGTCCGCAATCATAGAATGCGTCTGGTCATGGAGGTCGAAAATGACATCGTGTTCGACGTCATGACCCAACAGCTAGTTTGATATGGTCATGTTAACAGGCAAAAAGGCTGCCAGAAAAGATGCTGGATTCGGTTCATCCTGAGAGGAGACCAAGGGGACGCGACGCCCAGTGGAAGGACGGCGACAGGGTGTTTTAAATGTAATGAGGGAGTGCCAACTCCGAAGAAGCCAATGGGAGAATAGGGTACCATGACGGGTCGGAGTTGCAGAGCGCCGATGAGCTCTGTAGAAACAGCCTTTACGTATGTGCGAGTATAATAAAGGGTAATTTGAAAGCTTAGTATAACTACCTTTTCGGACTCTAACCTTATTCGAGGGGCCATCGGCAAAAGCTGATGGGTATTGAGGATTACAGATTAGGACCGAGTTCATCAGAAATAATCAACCCGCATTTTCGAAATATTTGAGTTGAGTCGAACTTTTTGAGTTCCACTAGTCGTATATTTTCTCCTGCTAAAACCTCTAAGTCGAAAAAAAATATTTTGTAAAAAGAGGAGTTAACTATTTTCTACATTGAGTCTGATGGAGGAATAAAACTTCAAAACTCTTTCTCTCGGTTTCAACTCAATATGGGTTGGATCCTCTTTGATAAACTTGGTCTAATCGTTCATCCTCGCTTTATTAAGGCACTCCATTCGCCTCGGGAGGTTTCACCGCCGCTTCTGCTATTTTACAACAAAAAAAATTACACTAGAAATCACTCTTTTCCGGACAGTTTTTCGTTGGTTTGAGGAAATACTGCAGGCTAATTGAATCAATGAGTTCGAAAACACACCAACTCGGAAAAAAAATTGTTCAGGAAACACCTAAAACTGCGCAGCGGGCGAAGAAGTTAGTTGAAGAAAAACCTTTTGGTGCGAAAGGACAAGTACTTAGAGACTTTGTAAAGCACCAAGTTGAAATCGATACACCATGTTTGATGACAGAGAATCAAGCGTTTAAAAATTTCCGAGTTGGGGTGTTTTCGCTCTCACGGACTTTTAGATACTGATTTTTCATAGTCTGCCCAGTAAAATGAATATTTTTCGACCTGAATAACGCTTGAATATTTATATAACTTTTTGGTGCAAGGTATACTGAACCGGAAAAAGAAAACCGCAAAATCGGATGGTCACCCGTTTCGCTTGAAATGGCCAAAAATTGGTATTTCCAATGAAATACTTCGATTTTTCCCTTTTCCCGTCACTGTTTTGAGCACTTCCGATTGCAATATCGAAACCTTTTGCGTGCAGATGCGTCTATCCATAAGTGTTACTAAACCGTAAAAAGTGAAAATCGAAAAAAAACCCGAGTTGGTGTGTTTTCAAACTTACTGATTTAATTATGAAGCCGTTCAGACAAGACTATAGACACAACTTTATCCATAGTTATCTACTTCAGGTGACACAAAAGGACGGCGAATGTATGTGAAAAGGAGCCGCACAATGAAACTTCATTCACAACCAGTGTGGTCGACGTTTGCTCAGCTTGAGACCACCTCACAGTGAGGAAGGGCTCACGATTGATAAACGTCGGGTGGAAAAAGCCAAAAAAGCCATAAAAATGGAATTATATTAGAATGTAGGCGCCGTTAGCCAGACGGATTTCGCGGTAGACAGCGGAGGCGTCTGGGCGGCACACGGTGGGTCGAGTCAATCAGAGAGGTCAGACATAGAATTTTCTACAAACACTGCAAATTTTGATGTTTACTTCGTCACATTTTAAATTATAAGGGGTACCTCTGGAGGAAAATTTCACGAGGAAACCAATGAAACCACTTTTAAGTACTCAGATTGTTGTATAAACGGAATTATAAGCGTTCAAAGTTTCCGAATTTTGTTTGATGTTCCCTACTGACTCGATCCACTGTGCGGAACACGAATTGGTGCAGTTTGCCTTTTCTCCAAGTTTGAGTCACACAATAGAAATGACGACAGTTTAAGGGACGGACCCTACTTTCCAAAGCGGTCTATTTAGTAACCTGCGACACCGAAAGTGCGCAACAAAACCACGAGCGGCGACGTGATAAAACCTCAGCGGGTCGATTGTTTAATCGTTATCGAATGACCCTGATCGATAAATCCCTATCTTAGCAATGCTTTTTATCGATCAAGGTAATTCGATATCGATTCAACAATCGAACCGTAGGTGGATTCGAGACTGTGGCGTGGTGTGCTTTGCGATGTATCGATTGATGTACCATTTAAACTTATGGATAAGGATCGATAAATGGGGTGTTCGCGGCGAACACGTTAATAATCGATTCTTTACCATACCTCCAAATGTGAAAAATCGATACATCGCAAAGCACGCCACGCCACTGATTCAAGAGGGGGAAAAAAGGCACTAAATGAAAAGGTATACTTGTTAATCACTATATCCAACCGCTGCATCGTGTGGTTTCATGATGATTTTACACTGAAAAAAAAGTAGTTAGCGTTGAGAACTAATTTGGTAAGTTCTCGCCAAACGAAGAATCAAAATAGGCTTCAGAACTAATGTATTGTACTGACGCACCAATCATTCTGCTCATACGCTGACTTGACTTTACTATAGCGCGAACCAGAATTGGAAAACAGCACTAACTGTAAAATTAGCGCTGTGGTAAGACAAATTCACCCTTCGGGTCAAACTAATTCGCCCTCAACGCTAACTGCCACATTTTCCGTTACATTTATTTAGTTTCGAAAAAATTGCGTCGGTACAACAGCCTCAATCGCGTCAGCTCGTGAAAATCAATTGAAATGTGAAATTTCGGGCTCGTTCGACAATGTAAATACTCCCGGTAAGATTTATAGTGTCCACTCTTTCTTGAAAACGTTCGAAAGCAACAATAAATAAACCTGTTATGGTTAGAAATCGTCTGTTCGATTCAAAACGTAAACAAGCATGATATTCGTTGCAGTCGTCAATCTTCTGTATTAAATTGCGATTAAAGCGTTCCGCGTTCAGTTTATATTTTGACGAAAATCTGTGACTTATGCTTACTTCTATAGTTAGTGTTTTCCCGTGATTTCAAAAGAATATCTTAATTGTTTCGGACAGATAAATGTTATTCGGTTTGAACATTCGCTACCATTTCATGTGTGAGTGTGTGTCTCTCTAAAGGATAATTCTGTCTACTTGCACATACCTATGGGATATTCCTTTCTTCTGTCGTTCATTTGGAACCGGTCAGTTTATTTTACCTCACATCTTTAAGAAACTTCTTTTCCTGAAAGCATTGTCCAGTTATCATTCGCTATGCCGTTTTCTCCTCTCTCAGTTTTGAGGTTAGGTTGACCCAACCCTACCGAATTCGAATTAGAGTAGCGGAATTAGTTTCCAGCACTAATAGTGGTTAGTGTACAGAAACCAAAAATCATGTGTGTCCAAATCACACAATTTGAGTTAGTGTATAGAAACCATTTTTAGTCATCTGACGCTAACTCATTTTTTTCAGTGTACTTCAGGCAAAAATTATGTAAAATCACACGAGGATGAGCAGTTTTTTCCTTTTAATTTATATCACACTGAAACGCAATAATGTAAACCATGGTGCAAAGTTAAATAATTCTCAAGAATTATCTATCTAAAAATACTGGAAATGGAAAATGTGTCTTTTCTGCTCAAACATATGCCGAGCTGATATTGTAAGATTGACATTTACAGTTAAATGTCAGTTTTTTTGCTTTAAGCCACCAATAATATTCTTTTTTTTTTCTTTGTCACGGATCTGTTCTATTTTCTCTGATCTGATCCTCTGGCCTCTTGGTTTCTTGAAGATTCAAGCACAGCACTGAGATTTAGGATCAAACCCAGCACACTTCATTGTAACTGTATTTCACCATGAGGAACTATAAGTGTTGAAAAGCTGCAACCTATAAACGCTAGTATTGAGCCCACGGTCTGGCAGAAAGATGAAATTGGTGACTCCTCTCAATTCGTGGTTTCCCACACAAAAGCGCGTGATCTTTTTCAGCGTTGAAAAATTTTTCGCTTGAAATCCGTGCTTTTTCGAAAAATCTTGAGAATTTTTTATGTAAAACTTTCAAAAGTTTGTTTTAAAAATACAGGAAAATCATGGACATAAATTGTGTTTGTGTAGAAAAAGAGTAAATTTTACAACTTTGGAATTTTGTTACGTCCTTTCGTCTGGGAAACAACGAATTGGTTGATCTGCAGATTTTGACACTAGCACGTCCACCCCATGATCAATCACCGAGTTTTGAACCCGCGCGTCGTACCATGGGTCTCCGAGTTAGGACCCGATTCACCCCCCCCCCCTCCCCACAATTTTGTTCCACCCTCCCTCTGTCGTTGGCCGTTCATGAACAGTGGAGCCTCTTTTTACGGGGCCTTGTCGAACTTGTGTGAAATCTCTCCCTCCGTAATTTATATACTTTCTTATCTCTTCTTTTCTTTTTTCTGGGTATGAAATTCTCTTCCTCGCTGAAAAAGGCCCCCTCTTATAAGCAAGCGGGCGTAAGTTTCTTCTTCTTCTAGTGTCAAGGAGGATTATTTTATTTCATTTAAGTTTTTGGAGTTTTGGAGAAGGTTGTGGAAAATAGTAGTGAATGGAGACCTTATCTAACTCTCCGTGGCGTGGATCGTGAAGGGATGTTGCTACGACTGTTCCACATAATTTTGAAGGTTTTTTTTTTAATATCACTATTATAATGTCTCAAACTATGAAGTTTTTTTTCAAAGGAAAAATTATGAAGTATTAGTGAAAGAATCACGAGGAATACTTTTCGTAAAATGAAACGATTTTGAGACAAGAGGCCACCAGATGAGGTTTGAACTAGATAAAAATTTCGCATGTTTTTTCTTCAAAATCTTACATAAAGAACGATTTAAATTACATAAGAGGTTCGACATTTAGCGCCTAAGCGAGATTTTAATAACTATTTTTAACACAGAACAAATGGAGGTTAGATTATACAAATGATGTCATTTGTATTTTTGCTGTGATTAGACCGATGTTAATTGTCAGACTTAAAATTTGTTTCGGAGTTGATTTTCAGACTCTCCGTTGTGTGACTTTCATATGTGGGATGATACCACTATTCGAGCTCGTGGGAGCTTGTGCTGCCTACACTAAAAATTGAAGGCAAACTGATTTTGCGTTATCTCTTTCTTTCTTTTTTTCTCCTTCTTCTCTCTTATCGACCCTCCCGCTTCTTTTCCTCTTTCTTTTCCCTCTTTCCTAGCTCTTCTTCCTTTTTTCCCTTTCTGCTTTCTGCTCTTCTTCTTTCCCTTTTCTTCTTTTTCTCTGTCTTTTATTCCTCTTCCTCCTCCTTTCCATTTCGCCTTACTCTTTTCTATTTCTTATTCATTTCTATCTAAATCTCTTTTTTCTTCATCTTCTTCTCCTTCTTTCCTTCATCTTCTTCTCCTTTCCTTTTTCATCTTCTTCTCCGTGTCTAAAACGATGTCACCAATATAGACCCACTGATTATTATACAGCGGATGATACCACTATTTGACCACGTGGGAGCTTGGTTTGCCTACTGCAAGAATTGAAGACCTTTCTCTCGTGAAATTTTTAAAAGGAAATATGTTGCATCACTTAGTCATTTTATCACTTTAAGTTCTGCTTTTCTGGCGGCCCATTACTTACAACAAATTTTACTCAGAGAAGTGTGATTTTTTAGAAAATGGTTATTCTCTCTATTTTCAGAATGGAAAAAAATAAAAAGGGCGAATCTGCTCACATGTCTCACTTTCCACAAATTTTCAAAACAAAGTCAATTTTTAAGCAATTCAATAGTTTGCAAAGACTTAACATGAATCGTTTATAAAGTGGATGAAAGTCTATTGTGTGCTCATACATTTAGTCTTTCAAACACCGCAAGCGGTGGTAGTTGTCATTAATAGTTGCATATTTCTCCAAATTAGTATGAATTGATATGAAAATAAAGAATCAGGCTGTAAGCAATGCCTCATTAAAGAGACCATCGACTAAAAGTTAATTGATAGAAAACGAACAATGCAGTTTTTCGGAAAACACTTTTTTAATGAAGAAAGAAAATTGCACTGATTCAAGGAATGATATAGGAAAAGAGATTTCAGATGTAAAACAAAATGTCTCAGACTATGCGCTTTTGAAAGAAGGAGATTTGCATATAATGCGGGCTGATTAGGTGCAAGTGTGCTGGACAAATGGACCGAGTTTGTCAGAAAGGAACCAACACACATTTTTGAAAAAATTGAGTTAAGAATGTTTTTGAGCTTCATTAGCCGTATATTTGCACCTACCACAAACTGAAAGTCGAAAAACAGAAATTAGTTAGTGAAAAGCGGGGTTAAAGTTTATTTTCTACATTAAACCTTATGCAGGAATAAAACTTCAATTCTATTTTTCTCAGTTTCAACTTAATGTGGGTTGGTTCTTTTCTGCTAATGAAAGCGGTCCAAATGAGCCATGCTAACGCCTTCTGTGGTGCAGCAGATCAAGACGAAAGACAGAGACCTCAAACGGGTCGGCTCGACAGCCAACGATGGGCGGGCATCACGTCATATTTGGACGGATTTCTACCAAACTGAACCATGCGCATTATGACTTGAGCCCTGTGATGCATATATTCCGATAGGTCTCAGGGCTCAGGTCTTAATGCACATAGTTCGGTTTGGCAGAAATACGTCCATTTGTGTTAAGTGAATTAAGAAACACTCACATCTTACCTGCGTTCCTCCAACGCGTTGAGAGGGTGTAAGAAGGGTAATTAGAAACAAGGTGCTTGTGAGGTGTTGCATTTCGTGCTTCATCGCTCATGAGTGTATGCGCACACATTAAAGTCATACGTATTTTTTCTGATGTAAGATTAACTCTTTCGAGAGAATAGTTAATCAGGCAAACAGACTCTTTCCATCCCATCACAAGAGAAATTGATTTTTTAAAAAAGGGTCCGGACCGATTACGTATGATACCCTCTCTGGTTCTCCTGAAATTGACTAAATGTGACATTATACGTCATTTATTGAAAGAAAATCCTTCTTAAGTAATTGTAAAACAACCATCCTTAAGTACTTTATGAGTTAATTACTTAAATTTCATTACGGGGATGACACTTGGTGAACAACGATCAGCTTTGTGTGATATTAATCATCAGTCCCTAAAAATGACTTTCAAATCATTTGTATATGCCTCAAGTACGGCGCTTTGAATTTCCAAGGTTTTTGCCTTCTTCCCAAATGTTACTTTACTTACAGTTTCGCAATTTTGACAAACTTTTGATGGGTTATTAGTGTGGCGTTTTTTCCTGAGCATGGTAAAATTTTTTCCTGGTAAGATCAAGTAATTTTAAACGGAACGGTTTTACTTCTCGGGCGCCGTGTGCGATTAGACACTCGTTAACGTGGACATGGCTTGCCGTCGCACAATGAGACGGATTTGGGAGAAGTCAAACATGAATCTTTTTTCATTGAAACTTCTAATTTTCATGGTTATTTTGTGACAAAATAAATTTCGAGAGGTGTGTCTGACAGGCAGTCTCACGAAAAAACAACCAACAGAGCCACAATTTAACCTCTTAGTCTTTTAACAGCAAAAATATGATATTGTTGAGTTTCTCTTCATGTCAAGCTCCACAAATTAATTCGCTCCACTGTGCGTCGCGCAGGAAGGAGGCAAAGGCAAGGTGTGAATCATCTACTATCGATAATGTCCCATTTGAAGCTATGGTAAAGAATCGACTATCAGGTGTTTGCTGCAAACACGCTGTTTATCGATACTTTTCCATAGGTTTAAATGACCGATTAATCGATGTATCGCAAAGCACGCCACGCCACCGGCACTATCCGCATCGGGATAGAGACGCAACCACGATTCTCCGATCCTCAGGTGTTTTGTAATCCATTTGGTGGATCAGCGAGCAGCACCCACCATCCAACAGCTATAGCAGGTCTACTCGAGAACTCTTCGACTCATCCATAAGAGGCTACGCTAAGATGGCGAATTTAAACTAAGGAAGGCAACGATGATAGGGACTAGGGAGCTGTCCATCTCCGACACCCGATCGAAGGACCACAGCTCGAAAGATGGATGCGTAACACCTCGGCTGGAACACACATCGGGACTAATGGATTTTTCAGCCGTAGGCCTCTGTCTCTACCCCAGCCACCCCACCCCCGACCCGTCGAGCCCGGAATCCGAAAATCTTTACGCATTTTGCAGGACCCGGAATCAATTAAATTCTTGTAGGAACGATCCAAGCACCTGTCGCCTGTCTGGAGTCCCAACTCCGACGGACCTTTCTTCCTCTCAAACTTTTACTCTTCGACGACCTTTCCTGGAAAGCGTGCGTAGAGGCTTTCGGCCGGGACGCCTCCCTAACGCATCCTTTTACCAAAGCTATCTGATATCGAGGGCAGCACTTCTGATCATTAGCGATTGAATTATACCGAAGCCTCGAAGACTCCTCTGCTCAGAGACCGAGATTTTATTGAGTGAGGAAAATGTGTCCTTTAAGACCTTGTCTCCAAGAGACATTTCAGAAATCTCGGAAAGGAAGAATCTCATTTGCGAAGTTGGTAAAAATATCAAGTTAGGTAATTCTAATCAGAGTACCAAGAGAGTCCTAAAAGCGGCACAGAGAGAAAAGGAGGAAATTTTGTTGTTTCGCTAAACAGGGAAAATGCCCAGAGGTTTCATTCCTGCGATTCAAACTTGGGACAAATCCCATGAAAGAGCCTTGCACAAAAAGGGCTAAAATTCGCCCGTTTTCGGGCCCTCGAAATTGGGGTCGGTGTGAGGTATTTTTTCATCTATAGGGTGACCCTTTACACATAATAAAATTTCAGATTGAGTATACGCACCGTTTTTGAAATATGGGGGGGCAAAGTCCCCGATTTTTACTCATATTTGCAGGTATTTTATAGTCGAACTTCGGCTGCTACAAGGTACCGGATGTAGATATTGAAGCGCGGTTTGCGGTGATTTGTCAAGCTATTTCTGGATTATTTTTTCACATCTTTTACAAACCCGCAAATGGTTTTTCGGGGGGGGGGGGGGGGAGCTTTATTCATACTATCATGACCGTTCGTATACGTCTTACTGGCATTAATTGCTTCGTTCTCGACTCCTCTCCACGCCGTAATCATGATGGTATTTTCTGTTAGGAATCTTTCTTCTTCTTTATATTTGACCAATTCTAATGTTGTCTCCCCCTTTTTCCCTTTTTAAACCCCCCCCCCCCCCCAATTCTAAACACTCCCTCTCAAGTGTATATTCCTGTGCGGCAGATATGAAGGTGTTATTTGTGGGGAATTATTTTCTGTCTTTATGGTTGATAAACTTTGACCCCACCTATTTCCTCCTTCCCCCCTTTACCCCTGTTTCACCCCCCCCCCATTTCCACCGTACCTTACTCGAAGTTGTCTGCTCCCTCTGCAGCAGAAATGAGGATGTTTCCGGTAACTATTACACTATCCGATAACTATTATACTCTCACAAAAAAAAGTATTCAAGCATGTAAAAAAGAGAAAAGAGGGGGGGGGGCAGTGGAAAGAGGGAATAAGGTAGGAAATATGAACTAGTGAGGGGGGATGGGAAAGAGAAAAAAGGGTGGGGGGTGTCTCCCTTGTATTGAGTTTAAAAAAGTAAAAAATTCTTCGCTGGAAACATCCTCATTTCTGCTGCGGAGGGAGCAGACAACTTCGAGTAAGGTACGGTGGAAATTGGGGGGGGGGGTGAAACAGGGGTAAAGGGGGGAAGGAGGAAATAGGTGGGGTCAAAGTTTATGAACCATAAAGACAGAAAAATAATTCCCCACAAATAACACCTTCATATCTGCCGCACAGGAATATACACTTGAGAGGGAGTGTTTAGAATTGGGGGGGGGGGAGGTTAAAAAGGGAGAAAGGGGGAGACAACATTAGAATTGGTCAAATATAAAGAAGAAGAAAGATTCCTAACAGAAAATACCATCATGATTACGGCGTGGAGAGGAGTCGAGAACGAAGCAATTAATGCCAGTAAGACGTATACGAACGGTCATGATAATATGAATAAAGCTCCCCCCCCCCCCCCGAAAAACCATTTGCGGGTTTGTAAAAGATGTGAAAAAATAATCCAGAAATAGCTTGACAAATCACCGCAAACCGCGCTTCAATATCTACATCCGGTACCTTGTAGCAGCCGAAGTTCGACTATAAAATACCTGCAAATATGAGTAAAAATCGGGGACTTTGCCCCCCCATATCTCAAAAACGGTGCGTATACTCAATCTGAAATTTTATTATGTGTAAAGGGTCACCCTATAGATGAAAAAAAACCTCACACCGACCCCAATTTCGAGGGCCCAAAAACGGGCGAATTTGTGCATGGCTCTTTCCCGTGAAGACAAGGCCTGAAATAATTCCCCTAAACCTTAATAGAGGTAATTCACCAAACATCTCTTGTCTCTTCTCACAAACACATTGTGCTATTAAAGGGAAAATTTACGGCTAAGAAATGCGTTTTTACTTTAATTCGTGCGCAAACAATTTGTACTCAATACGTAGGCCACTTCCTCTTTAAAATCTTCAAATCAGCCTTCAATATTCAAATGGACCAGTTCAGGAGAAAGAGGATGGAAACCAAAGAAATGTAAATTGCATATTTCAGAAGGCTCAATGTAAAGGGTACGTTGCAGCCCTTATTGTTATTAACTAAATATTATACTTCATAAGAAAGCTTAAGATTATCTGGATATATAAGACACTATTTAACGTGGAATCACTCCTCATCCTTTGGATATCAACTCAGAAAACAATATAAGCTGGAACAGGACACACTGCGTGGATTATATATATTTATTATTTTTTTTTCTGTTGGAAGTCCGAGAGGTAATGAGCAAAAAAATTGCGAGGGATTATAACAAAAGACAGATCAACGATACTCGATTTTATTGACGATAGATCGATAAAACTCTCATTATACTTCTTCCAACATTTTAAGGCTTACCAACTTCATTTTTCATTAAGAGTCCCCCTAAAAAGTCCGGTTTCCACCGACGGTCCAACTTCTAAGGAATAGCCAAAATTAATCCTGATTTCAGTGGCGACACCACCTAATAATGGAGTATCTTCGCCTGAATTCCGCGATCTATAAAATATTTAGGTTGATTTCTTCCTGTTCAACTATGCTGCCATGCTAAGGAAGAACGTCATATGAGCATTCGAGAGTTGTCAAATCTCCTATGATCCAAGGGTATGTATTTTTGACGACATTCATTCAAATTTTCCCTTGAAATTTTCATATATTTTAGATTCAGTTGCGTGAAAAATTTTCTGAAAAAGTTTGGAAAAACATTCATAATTTTCCGAATAAATTCGGTTTATATCGAAGGAAACTTGGCAACGTCTGAAGGCTCATACGGCGTTCTTCCTTAACACGGCAGTATGGCCGAATGATCACGTTTGTATACGTGATTCAACGAAGTCACTGTGAGAAAGCTGAAGGTGGCGAGCGGGCGGACGCGAAACCTACTTACAATTAGTCTCACTCACAAATAAATTTTATGGAGCATCATTGTTGTCGAATACATCTGCGTGGGCAAAAACAAAGCTGACGAAAAACGTTTTGAGGTGGAGGCTGGAAGGGCCGAAGCCGGGGCTTTTGACAAAGTCTTCTGCCGTGCTCAGGAAGAACGCCGTATGAACATTTGAGAAGTACCAAATTTCCTTCGAAAAAATGTTTATTTTCGAGGAAAGTTATGAATATTTTTCCTTTGAATTTTCAGAATCTTTAGGTGAAATTGCGAACAAAATTACCTGAAAAATTGGGAGGAAACTTTTCATAAGTTCACCAGGAAATCCGCGTTTTATCAAAGGAAATGTGGCAACGCCTGAAGGTTCATACGGCGTTTTTCCTTAGCAAGGCAGTCTAGGTCGCGTTATCAGTCCATGTATCTGCATGGAACATCGGAGTATTTTCAACCCCTTGAGAACTCAAAAATCCGTGAGATGTTTACCGTGATTGAGGGCCATATTTGTCGTCGCACGTATTCAGAAGCTTCCCTGTCGTAGTTCTTTGAAACGGGACGACTTGAGTATGAGCGCGCTCTATTGGTCCAGCCATGCATGCATGCCAAACTGCACCGATAACACGAAGGTTTTAGATTTGTTTCTGCAAATGATGAGCATGACACGTGCAAAATTGTTCCAAGTGAATTTCCCTAATTATTCCCTGATGATTTAGACAAGGGCTATTTCTTGAAGATATTTACGTTAGAGAAAAAGAAGCATAAATTTAAAAAAAAAAAAAATTAAAAAAAAACCGCACAAAACTTTGACCGAATCTTAAATCTAAATAATACATACGACAAAAAGCTAGAGAGAGAGATAGGATAAAAATATACTTTCAATCATCAGCCGTCCAATTTTGCGATGCACTTAGGTGTAACTAGGCAAATAATACAGCACATTCCTTTATAAAATCCAAAATTTTTTATTTTGAAGATTCTAAGTGTAGAAAAGGGTCCTTAAAGCTGAGGGCCTAAAATTTGACTAAAATCATAAAGTTCCCAATTTCATCTGCAGAAAATCGAAGCCTTTAGAAAAGAACAACATTTAAATAATTGCAGGCTCCTTTGCGAAGATGTCCTGAATGCAAACGACTTTTACTTTTACGCGTCAAATATTTCGGGGTGGTTTGGCAATGGAGGCTCTACCGGCAGCAAGCCTCTCTGGGACACAACTGTCTCTGAGTAGGGGGGAAAAATGATAAGAGTTGTGATTGCAATCAAATTGACGTTAACGTAGCGCATCGTTATTTTTTATTTTGACGCGACCGAGTCAAAGTTTGCGCCGCTGCTGTCGCGCGATTGTGAACGCACAACCCTTTTAAGCACACACTTGCTCACGCATGAACACTGTATCAAGAGGTGTCTCTCACTGAGGGTCAAAAGGGTAGAATGTGGACTTCAATGTATACCATCCTTTAAATAGGTTTAATTTCATGTGAGAAACGTTCCCAAATAGTTGAAGCCCTCCTTGGAAAATTTGAAATTGTGACGCCAAAAAAAGTTTTACGTCAGACGCTAGAAAACAGCAGCTCGCGAAGTAAAGGCAGTGCAGTCTCTATCATTTACATCACTTGATTTAAGTATGCCACTACCTATTTTTTTAGGAGAAGCTTCATCAGCTTAACGCACTATGATTTCTTTCGTTCAATTTGAAATTCTACCCCTCCTCTGTTTTTCGCGCTCTGGGCAATATATTTGTTTTCTGTTTTGATAGTGTTAGTTCTTCTTGATTACCTTCCTCGAGACCAGTTCTTCAAAATGTAAATGCCTCGGAAATTTTGCAACGTCGGAAACCGACTTTCATGCACTGGTCAAAATTTGAGAGCTCACTGTACTAATCTCCTCCAGATTTACATGATATCTCATTCTCAGGGCCAGTTAAAATAATGTGTAGTTCAGACCGACTGAAGTTCAATGAACAGTAATAATACACCCCTCTCATGCGTTCTTAGCTATCTCGCGGAAAGTGAATTTTATTCCGGCCCATAATCTTATCCACCACCGCTTGGAATCTCATCATTCTGGTCCGAAGTCCCTACGCCTGTTTGAGATATAGAGTTTAAGTCCGAAGAAACGGCCGGCGACTCATAGCGTGGGATTTGCCGAGAGGCTACTTAAAATTAGTTAAAAAAAATTAAATAAATGAAAAATAAATACATTTTAAAAAAAAAAAAAATATGGAGCAATCTTATTGGTTGAAACGGGTATACTTTGGTGGTTAGGTATTACAGAATTTATTGGGTAATTTGATTGACTGACTACGGGGTCTCTCTGGGGTTGCCGTTGGTTAGTCCATCGTCTCTCTTTGCCCATTGCATCCACGCATTTCAATCAATAGGATTGCTCCATTTCTCCTTCGCCCTCTTTGTCTATCATGTGTCTATCAACTCCAAAAATCCGCCCACCGAGAAAGTCTGTGCGAGCTTGTGCGCTCGACGCTTCTTCGAACACGAGCACATTTTCTCTCTTCGTACACAAAAGGCAAAGTTCAAACCAGGCATAAATAGATGGAGAGCAGGGCATGAGACCTCGTCTCCTGACCCAACACTCAGAGGTCCATCCAGACTCCCAGCGACAAAAGACGGAACTCCAGGAAGGGCACACGCATAAAAGATGAAGTTGTCATGCCGCATATGTAAATGACAATCACTCATAACAATCAGATAATGATCGACCGCGCGCCATCACATCACCAAGCTCCAGCACTGATAACCGTTGTCCGTTCCTCACACTCCGGATCTTGAAACGTTGCCAGGAGTTGATCACAAAATGAAAAATTCTCCGATTTTTAGTTTCAAATAAAGAGTGGGACTTTTGATAAATATCTGGTGAGCGCCATCAGGTGTGTCCTCATATTTTGCAAATTTTTCTCTCATTTGACGGAATTCTTGTAAAATGAGAATGACAATGCTTGTCATTTAGGTAGGATCAAAATTTAGGCTATTTTGTGGTAAGATAAGAGGCACCGTGCACAATCTTAGCAAAATCTGATGGGGCGCACCAGATTTTAAGTTTTCATTCTCCAAATAATCACCATTTTGTGAGTGTTGCGTTGCAAAATGCCGTAAAGTAATCAAATTTAATCTAATATCGCCCATTTTTTTTATTTAAAAAAAAAATATATCTAATTATAATCTATTTTGATTAAAACTGATTAGTTTCAGAAAATAGTGGGTAACTATTACAAGTATGTTTCTATTTATTTCAAACACCATTTTGAACTTTTCACCTGTAATAAAATTGACTGCACTAAATATGGTTTGAAATCCGAAGCTTTCCATTGAAGATGGCATATACCAGTAGTGTAGTATCCAAATGTACTTTGTACTGATTTTATTCTTTTATTTTGAATTATTAAACTTTGTATTGAACTTATTTGCATTTTGCGAAAGTAACCTCAAAGTTTTAGCAATATCAAAACTGCATACCAATTATTCGTGTGAGTCTTTTCGAGTTGAACCTTGAAAAAGTGCGACAACGTTGGAAAGGAGGGCCGGCTACGGCACACAATCAGCTTCACGTCGAATAATTTGAGACAAATTGGGTTTTCAATCTGTCCGACATGCGACAGGAAAGGAAGGGGCTCCCTCATTCTTCTTTGTCACACGTCATAATTCTGGGCCGAATTCCGTCCTGTAGGCGCCATCTTCGGCCATCCAGCTCTGAGGCAGGGCAGTGCAGGCTGCAGGGCTCCCATCCAGGCTGAGGACCCACAACTGACACGGAATTCGTGATGAATCGCAATCCAATGAGACATCTCAATCGATTTCTTTTTTTGAAGATCAGTCAATCTAATCTGAGGTCATTGCTAATCTATGAACCTGAGTTGCTGCTGCTGAGTTTCCTTCATTGAAGTATCCTGAAAAGCAATTTATCGACAGATGTTTTATGAACCAACGATAGTCAATATTCTAAAATTACCATGATGATTTGCAGGAAGAATCATCACTTGTATTAAATTTAAACACACGTTCGAAAAGATTAAAATAAGAATATCTGGGTGTCTCCTTTCAAGTGACAGGTGTAACAACGAAAAATAACACACCTGTCACAGCCTGCAGCAGAAAAAGTTTTCTTCGGTACAAACTGAAAGCGTATGCAAATGAATCGAAACTAATGTTTGAACACGCAGAAAACAAGATATACTTGCTGATATAGGACTATTTTCTGATATCATTTTTCCTCTTTTTCGAACTGATACCATTGGTGTGGTTGTGTGTGAATTACTACTCGTAAATGGTTGCGTATGCATTACTACATGCATAAATCCAGACACACCAAAAGCTAGATAGTTTTCTAAATGCGCCTTATCAGTATGGATTTGTGCTGTTAGCAATTTGATTTTGTGCGTTAGCAATACGTGGTTAGGATCTTCACCTGCTCGCGGAAAAAAAAGCAGGAGGCTCTTGGATGATGGGCATTCCCAATTAATTGTGGTAGTGCCCCCAATAAATTAGGTTACTAACCCAAATGTTGTGATACTACCACAATTAATTGGAAACGTCCATATCATCAAACATATAGGGGTATATAGTGCCACAATTTTAGAGGATAACCCCTAACACTTTTTTTCCGTGTTGGGATCATCGCATGAAAATTATCACGCGCAAGAATTCAGATCAAACATCAATTCGAAGCTTTCATAAGCCCGAGTTTGATTATTATTTTGTTCTTGATTGAATTATTTAGTCAACATGGAGGCGGAGAGAGGGGCTGAGATTCGAGAGCGAAGCAATCGCAAATGAGATCATTAAGGGCGATTACGAGAATAAAAAAGTCGATCCGAGGAATTCAATTTAAATAATGTGTTTACCTGCATGAATCGCGCGGGGCAGCAAGCAAACAATTAAGAGGAGCACGTAAACGAATGAAAGGGGCGGGACGTCATAATTTTAATAAACACGAAAATAATTGAATAAAATATGAAGACGCGGCCGCGCGACACAATAGGGCACGGCGGAGGGGGCACAAGCTGGGGGTCAGGCGAATCCGAATCGGAAAGGGTTAAAAGTAGGAGCAGAAAATTTGAAAGGAAGAAAGGAAAAAATGAGATGGGTGTCAGAGATTACGCATGTTTTGGATCGGGAAAAAATCGTATCGGTCCATCTCATCGGATTCGGTTGTTCATCAGCTGCTCTCCTGTTCCTGATTTTTATCACTGGCTCTTTCTCTCTCTCTCTCTCCCTCTTTGCCCCCTCCCTATCTGTCCACTCCACCTTTTCATTGAGTGTGCCTCTGCGTGGGGTTTAGGGTGCAAGGCGCAGGACCGTCATCGTGCTCGGAAGGAAACGTGAATTTGAATAACTAGACTTTGGAGACTCTAGAACAATGATGACGTAGAGAAAGCGATTATATTTAGAGCAGGACTTACCTCCGAGCGGAAAAATTCTCTCACGGCGCTGCTTTATGTATTTTTGGTCCTTGTCAAGTAGTATGTGGTACCTACTATGTGGTTGAATATTCGGTTGGTACGAAAATATTCTTTTTTTTAAAAAAATTTTAATTAATTCTTCTCCTTACACAGGAATTGCAATATTTACATTAAATGTTTAAATCTAGACTTGAGACTAAGGACTCAGATCTAGGGCTATTAATATGGAGTTTGCTCCTGAGATAGGGGCTAGTGGGAGGGGTATATACAATGGGTACATTATATTACAATAACTATTGATTAATACATGTATAGAAAAGACATGGTTGAATATTCGGTTGCTACGAAAAAAAAAATTTTTTTTTTTTTTTTTGGGGGGGGGGGGTTTAAATTTAATATAATAAGATAAACGCTCCTTTTCTATTGGTTTGAATTTCAGATCAACCGATTCATTGCAAATGCACACCACTTGACCAGAGATTTCCATTGTGGAGAAGCGTGAATCGTCAGCAATTGATATCTTTCCATTTGCAGCTATAGTTAAGGAGCGATTATTATGCGTCTATCGATATACGATCCTTTTCTATTGGAAAAGGGAATCTGCGCTCTTTTAGAAAATATACTAATTGTTATTTAACCAACCTATGTAAGCCTAGAATTTAAATATTCCATTGAAATTCCAGATCAACCGATTCATTGCAAATGCACACCACTAGACTGGAGATATCCATTCCGGAGAAGCGTGCATCATCAGCAATTGATATCTTTCTATTTGAAGCTATGGCAAAGAATCGATTATTATGCGTCTATCGATATACGATCCTTTCCTATTGGTTTAAATTCCAGATCAACCGATTCATTGCAAAGTCAAACCACTCATGGACTGGGAATTTCCCTGAATCTACACGACGGGAAGAAAGGACGCGCGATGCGGCAGAGGAGAGGAGTCAACTGGAACACGCGGAACGTGTCATCATTGGCGCGTGGCACCTCATCCCTTGGCCGCAGGCTTTGAGGGTGCGGGGTAGGAGTATCGTCGGAACAATCCATGATTTCCGTTTAATGATCTGGTACAAATTTGAGACTAGTTTGTTCTCAAAAGGACACGCCGCGCCGCGTCCGCGCGGTTGCACGCGTGCCCGAGGTCGCCACCACGTTCTGTGTGGTTTGGCCCCGCATTTAAATGCCTTTTTAAACTTACGCATCAACATGCCCCTTCCCCATCCTTGGCATTTAAGCATTAGAGTTGGAATCACTGAAAGAGTATATTATGTTTAACGTTGATAGCCCATGGACCACTGGGGAACGTCCGAATTTAATCATTCTGACTTATGCACTGAAAAAAAATTCTCGGCGTTTTTACCAAGGTCCGTTGGTACTTTTACCATCTCACTTTTTTTTTTACAAATTATTGGTAATTTTACCAAGACAGGCTGGTAAGCTTACCTTAAAACCGGTATTTTTACTGTTTTTTTCAGGGAAGAATACCACTTTTATTGGTATAATCAATTCCCGGTAACTTTGCCATTTATTCTCGGTAATTCTACCACAGTCGATAAAAAATATTGGCGTTTTTACCGGGGTCTAGTAAAACTACCGAGAAAGTCAATAATTTTACCGGGATATCTCGGTAAAATTACCAATTCTATAAATGATAATTTTACCAAGAAAAAACTGGGATCAAATAGAACCCTGAATTCTTGGTAATTTTACCCTTTTCTTAGTAAATTCACCGAGATTTTTTTTTTTCAGTGTGCTTCCTCTTTACGATTTCACGTGCAAAATGATTTGCGCAACGAAAAATACTGAAATTAACTCACACCAACACTATAGTTCCTGATAGAAGGTGATTTTAATTTTTTTTAGTTTCTCATGAGGCAGTGGCGATTCTTGAAATTTGGCAACACTGTTTTACCTCAATTTAAATCTATTAAAAATATCGATTTTAGGTGAGGCAAGCTGCCTTGCCAAGAATCGATTGTTTTACTTACATTTAAATTGAGGAAAAACCGTGTTGCCTTTCAAGAATCGCCACTGTTATGAGGGGCTTTTCACAAAGTTTCAGCTTTCATATCTATTGTATGAACTCTTAGGCCTCGCCTCCGCAGGACGTTTCATGGAATTAACCTCTTACTGGAAAAAAAACACATTGGATCTAGAGTCCAGACTCTTAAAAACATCGACAAAAAAAGTACTCTTGATTCAATCAGAATCTAGCTTAAATCAAGAACCAAGCCTCTTAATTAAAGCGGATTGCGTTTTGATTCAAGCAAAAATCCGATTGAATCAAGAGTATTCTTTCTTGTCAATGTTTTCTAGAGTCTGGACTCTAGATCAAATGTGTTTTTTTTCCTGTGCAAGTTCGAATCGCAAGAATGAAACCCCTAGGCTTTTTCCCCGTTAAACATAACAACAAAGTTTCCTCTTCTTCTCTCTGAGTCGCTGTTAGGGATCCACAAGGACCTAGCACTATGCACTTGTCACTGTGATTGGTATTGACGAACTCGATCTTTTTCCCAGCTTCGCAAGTAAGATTTGTCCCAGGGAAAAAGGGAGAGATAGATACACATGTACACACTGTAATCAAGTCGTCATTTGACTACAGTGTGCATCGGAGTATATATCAGTGAAAGGTCATCAATAAAAAGTATTTAAATTTCAGGAAGCTCAGTTTCAATATTCCTGACGGTTCTTTCCAACATACTATAAATGTGCGGCTGGTACGGGAGCTTTCGCTTGAAACCTGGTTGATTGAACAACAAACACAGTATCTCCATTTCGCGGCCCTCGCTTCGGCTGACACGGAACATGCTGCCGTGACAAGTCGAAGATCAAAGGCGTCGCATTAGAGCGGGGAGGACACCGGGACAGTTTCACGGTAGCTGTTAACTAACCAAACCTAAAAGAACCTCACACACTTGCATACTCAAGGGCGCTGCGCCGGGGCAATGCCTGCAACACATTTTAAACACAAAAGAAAATACTTTCTATTACACGGATCTGATAAGATTGAAGTCCTCCCGAGCCCGAGTAGTGACGAACTCACCCCTCCGCCCGTGTCTATTCGAACCCAGATTTTCAAGCGGGGAACATGTCAATTTGCTGATGAGCCCTGGGTACGACTGTGCTCTTACCGAGCGGGGGCTCATGAGAGGAGAGACATGTTCGGTTTTTCTTATTCGGCGGTGTTCGTTATCCCGGGGGCGCATCGCGGTGGCCTGGCGTAAGAGAGCACGTGTCTCGGCCATTAAGAAAAACCATAATCGAGCGCCCCGCACATCGATCCCCGGCCGCGCCGCTCCAGATCGGATTTCCAAAGTTCGTACCCGGTGTCGCGTTGTGACTGCGATTTCGCTCTGATAAATCGCCGGGCCCCCTATCTCTCTGCCACCCCCGAATCAATCGCCAGCCCCGGTTCATCATGTTTTCGCTCGTGTTCAACATGACATATTCTCTTTGATGGAAACAAATGGAGAATTTGAATGCAATTTTTTTTATTCTTTCATCTGAAAGTGCTTAAAAAGCTGATTTCACAGCATTTTTTTGTAATTTTTTTCTGATATGAGAAATAGTATAAAAATATATATAAAAGTGAGAAAATGCACAGCCTAGTGATGTCATCTGGCGGCATTTCCCATTTAAACACATGTATTTTAGCAGATTAGATGATTTTGTCATACTCCAATAATTGTTCAATTCATGAACCAAGGGTACCCTCGTGTACAGTTCACTCAGTAGTTTCCACTTAAACACGAAATTCATCAAATTTCAGACATCTGCAAATTCTCTATTTTTCATCCCGTGAACCACCGGACATGATTATGGTGGATAATCAGACATGGTCACGTATTTTCCACTGAAGCATATTGTGCTCCCTTGAATTCTACTCGAACTTCATGTAGAACGAGGATCAAATCCTACATCAATTGTTTCGCGCAATATGGGAAAGAAAAGACGATCTTTGATGACGGCGCGGGGATACAACTATTCGTACTTGATGGATGTCCGTGTTGCATCTACGAAATTGAAGGCGCGCTGGTACAAGGCGTGAACTTGTAATGCGCTGCTCTATTATGCTGAAAAGGTGTTGACCAGATTCGGAAACAAGCAGGAAGCTCCAACGCATTGGCGTCGGAGAGCGGCTCTGGGGGCAGTAGTTGTAGTCAAGAATGAGGGCCTAGACACATTTTGTCATTGATGTACAATCCGACAACTGTCGATTCATGTTTTGTAACTTAGCAGATTTACGTAGCCGGTGTATACATGTGTATTGGGCTTTGATATGGCGAATACATGGCATTATCACTTGTTGTATACTTTTAATTTTGAAAGCTCTTTGGAGGTCCGCTTCCTAAAAAATCTCTGGTTGATAAGTCGTTTAGCGAGGCTGCAAAAAATTTGCATTTTTATATCTGAAAGTGTAGGTATTGGTTTTTTGTATAATTGTTTTTTTGGATTGCTGGAAAAGTAACGCATACTTCTATAATTTAGGACTGAGTCAGGGAAATATAAGGTTCGTTAAATAGTAAATATTCCTAGTACCGTGTGACACTATTGTTAACGAAAAGTTTTTGCAACTTGTCAAAGAGGTTGTTGAATGATCTTCGAATAACTTTTGATGAGCTAGAGGTAATGGTTCTATCTGCAGCTCGTGGACTTCTGTACGATATTGTCCAGAATCATCTAAATTTTCAAAAAGTGTCCGCTTGTTCGATACCCAATTTGCTCATTCATGCATACAAGGAGAAGCGCATGAAAGCTTTAGCAGACATTTTGGAGATGAATCAAGAATTAGATGAAGAATTTATGACTTAAATCACGGCACCTTAATCACGGGATGACCTTAATTACGGCAACTATTTATTGTCCATGAGATGCAGATGGTTCCATTTCCCTAGCTCATCAAAAGGTATTCGAAGATCAATTTCATAAATAATCAGCCCATGAGTGGGTCCAGAATGAGGGAGAAGGAAAAGTTGAAATAATTTTACTGGAAGGAGGGATAAATGAGGTACTCACCGAATTTATTCGTACAGAACATTCAAAAATCCCGTGAAAAAACAGCTCACAAATAAAAGCAAATTGCCATAGAAACTTCTTCACGAAATCACACACACAACGAAGAACGAGGCGCTACAGACGAGTCCGTCCAGGACAAGTTAAAAAATTCCCATGAGCCGAGTGCCGTAGGTTAAGGGCCCGTTCGCCAAAACTAATCGGAACTGTATGAATGAATTGCTCCTTTTAAAAATCAAAACAATATCGAATTGCGATATATTACACAGTTAAGATAGGGCTATGTCCTGTCGTAAGCGGCGACATACAGTCGATATCATTTCAATAATCGCCCCAATGGCCACGATAGTTGTTTAGACGTTTACGGTT